>NC_069070.1:108402332-108707957 GCF_025698485.1 Gossypium arboreum | reverse complement strand
TGTGAAGAAACGGTGATTCATCAAACATAACATGTCGAGAGATGAAAATTCGACCATCTTCATCAAGGCACTTATAGCCTTTTTGATTAGTACCAACTCCAAGAAAGACACACTGTTTAGATCAAAACTGAAGTTTGTGTTGACGGAAAAGCCTCAAATAGGGGAAACAAGCACAACTAAACACCTTTAGTTGAGAATAAATAGATTTAGCTTTATAAAGCTTCTCATAAGGACTACTCCTTTGTAGGGCAGGAGTGGGTAACTTGTTGATCAAATGAACAGTATGAGCAAAAACATATGACCAACATTCCAGAGGCATAAATGCATGAGCCAAGAGGGTGAGTCCCATGTCAACTATCTGTCTATACTTTTTTTCAACAACACCAATCTATTAAGATATATAAGGGTATGTGACCCTATGTTAAATGCCAAACCGAGAGAGCTCATTCGAAAAAGATCGATACTTTTCCCCCAATCACTTTGAAGCATTTTTATAGAACAACCAAATTGAACCTGAACCAGTTTCTGGAAATGAAGAAAACAGTTAAAAACCTCAAAACCTGCTATTCATGTCAAAGAAGGAAACATAATAGAGGAAACCATTGGATTGTGTTTGTGATTGTGACATCCCAAAATTGACCATAGTCGGGAAGTGGTTTCGGGACCGCTAAACCGAGTCACCGACATGTTCGAACGTAATATTTATTGTCTAGAATATGTGAAAATGCATGTGTGAATTTTGAATTCTTTGATTTAGTTAATTTGATTGTGAATTGAAAGAAAAAGGACTCATGTGAAAGGATTTAAATAGATGTGGCTAATTTTAGGAGATTAATAAAAAGGATGAAGTAAAATAAATGGACTTGCATGTCAAATAGCCCATTCCTAAGGGTAGTGGCCGGCCATGTCAAGAGTGATAGGCAAGGAAAACATGTTTCAAACATGTTTAGCTAATGGATTATGCTTGAAAGAATAAAGAAATGAAATTGAAAAAAATAGGATATGATGAAAACAAAAGAAAAAGAAAGTGTTCATTCTCTCATTTTCTCCTTGCTTGGCGAATATACTAAGAAGAAAGGGGGAAAAAGCTTGAGAAAATCAGCCATGGGAGCTTACTAGACTAAGGTGTTTTGATACAAGAAGGTATGTTTTATGCCACTCTTGAAAATGCATGCATGATTTGGAGGATTGGTTCAAAATTTTCCTTGAATCTCAAATCGAAACTAAGTTGTTAGGTGAGTTAAATTTCGCCATGCATGTTGTTTTCCTTGGTGAGTGTTTTGATGTTGTTGTGATGAAAGCATGGAGATGAGTGAGTTCAATGTTTAACAAAAAGGAAATTTTGTGCCATTGAGTTCTTGTTGTTATGTGTGTGTGCATGAGTATTCGGCCATGCTATAGAATTTATGTTGCAAAATGATTAATACTTAATGAGATGTATAATAGTACTTGTGAATGAGCTTGAGAGTATTTAAACAATTAGACATGAAAAGGGTGGTAATGAGGCTGAAAAATTGTTGGATGGTTAATTGGGTAAGGAATGAAGCATTCGCCATATGGGGTATAAATGGGCATAGGTGTTAAATACCTTGTATTGGAAACTTTGATAAATAAGTAGCAATAAATTAAGATGAGATTGAGTAAATTTTCAGCTTAGTTGTGTTAAGTATTCGGCAATAACCATAATAATGCATGTGAATGCCGTATGTTTGTGTTTGATGGAGAGGTAAATTGTTTGATTTAGCTCAAGAGCAAAGGGAACTAGATTGGACAAAGGAAAGGAGAAAGCAAGCGAGTAGCCGATTTGGAACCGTTCTACCCCAAACAAAGTAAGTCATTAAGCACATATGTTTGATATTGCTTAAATGATTGGAAAATCTATGCAATTGTGTTTAATGGAATGCTATATATGTATAAATGAAATTCTATGTGTATGGAGTGAGGATAATTGTTGAATGTAAAAGAAATAGTGGAATGTGTAGAAAGTTTGCTTTCGGCACTATGTGTCTTGAGCAATACGTGTGTATGGTGACGAGATTGGCACTAAGTGTGCGTGCTGGAAATATATGGCACTAAGTGTGCGTGCTGGAAGTATAAGGCACTAAGTGTGCATGCTGGAAAAATACGACACTATGTGTGCAAGCTGGAAAAATCTGACCTTGGGTGTGCGAGCTCGAAGGGTATGGCACTGTGTGTGCGGGCTTAAATTATGTGGCACTAAGTGTGCGAAATCGAGTGGTAAGCACTGTGTGTGCGCTCTATATATATAGAGGTGTGTCTCCATTGAATTGAGTATGGACAGCGGATCGGGTAAGTACCTCGAGCTCATGACGAATAGAGAATACGTTCATGCTTGGGGTTGAATTTGGTAAGCCTTAAATCTATGTGATGATTGAAATTGTATGGTTGTGCTGGAAAATAAGTTAATGTGTAATAATGCTTCGATTATCTTGTTGTGTAGAATATGAAATGTGGATGTATGACTTGGTACGAGATTGGACCGAAAGGTCCGAGGTATTATGGTATAAATTCGATATGGATGAGTACCTAGCCTCGTTTGTTGTACATGTTGTAGTAACTTTATCGATGGATTGATGAATGCTTATGACTTCTCGAGTTGTAAACTCACTCGGTGTTTTTCTTGTCACCCATTTTAGGTCTCTCGACTC
Organism: Gossypium arboreum; assembly: GCF_025698485.1. Taxonomy (NCBI): domain Eukaryota; kingdom Viridiplantae; phylum Streptophyta; class Magnoliopsida; order Malvales; family Malvaceae; genus Gossypium; species Gossypium arboreum. Next base: position 108,705,288 of record NC_069070.1, on the reverse strand, counting down.
GTATTGTTTGCGTGATCGGGACCGTCGTTGAAGTCATCACACCGCTGAAATCTTGTGGTATTGTTTTCGTTGTTGAAGAACATTTGGCATGTATAGGCTATTATATTTTGTCGAATTGTGGGTTGTAAACTTTAAGCCATGTGAAAATGGCCTATGTGGTCGTCGAGTGGGATGCTAGAACCTATAGCCACGAGTCTTAGAAACTCTAATTTTGATAAGGTGGCCATAATTTGTGTCATGTATGATGGATGATTAAGGCCAAGGAAAGATTCATGAAATTGGCATAGTCTACTGCAGTAACTGTTGCGGACAGCAGCAGTGAGATGAGATTGAAAAATCACTAAAAATAGTAGAATTAGAATTAAATAGTGAGTAAATTATGAAATTGAACCTTGATGAATCTATTTTTATATGGACGAAACGAAACGACCATATGAGCAGTATACTGAGAAATATTAAAGTTCTCGTGAGACAGGGCCAGAACGGTTTCTGGGTCCCCTGTCGCGACTTTGAAAATTTACCATAAATTATCCAGAAAGAATTAGGAGTCATGCCTTATATGTACAGATTCCATTTTGAGTCTAGTTTCATTAGAAACAAACGGCACCAGTATTAAAGCCCTGTACAGAGAGATATTCAAGTTGTAACGCGCGAAGGTCAGAGCAGTCGATCCCTGTAACATGGGTGACTTTAACTAATAAACTGTACCAATTGGCCCTACCAAAAATTCTAGAAATAAATCCATGGATGGGTATGTGAGTCTAAATTCAGGGAAAATTTAAGAAACCAGTTTCTGAGTTTTGAAACTCGAGATATGATTTTTAAGGCGACGGTGATGCAGTTTTCCAGCCTGACTGGTAATGTCAAATTGGTTGGTACCTTGAGAGGATTTGGCCGTTAACCCCTCGTGTCCGACACCAGCGACGGTCACGAGTTAGGGGTGTTACAGTGATGGTCCCCAAACATCAGACATAGAAGGTAAAGAGTACACTGTTTTGAAGAGCTGAAAAATTGATAAGATGAACATACATAAGGTAAATTGTTGTGTTTGAAAGGAATAGTACAATCATGCAAAACATGAATAAGAGTGCTATTACAGGGATGGGCAAGTCTTTTATGCCATAACTCAATAGAAGAGGAAAGTTGAGCATTCCATATAAGTTTTGATCTTGATCCTTAAGCAACAGTTGTGTTGGAAGCAACACGAGAAACATCGAACCTGTAAAGTCTATCATGCATGTGGCCCACTAGAAGAGTTTTCCCTTTCTGAATATCCTTCAAAAAATAAAAAAATGGGTGAAACTCAAAATAGACGCCATTATCCCTTGCAAACTGACTTACAGATAGCAAGTTTTTATAAACAGTAAGAACATGCAGTACATTCTTGAGTCGTAAAAGCCTAGGACCAGCCAATAAAGCAGAAGACCCTATGTAGACACCTGACTTGTACCTGTGTAGGGTGATGTAGTTGTGAGACTATCCATGTTAGGAGTAATATGGTTTGTATCCCCAGAGTCAGGATACCAGGTCTGATCTATTAGAATAGAAGAAGAACCTTGAGGAGTGTTCTGAGGGGATAGAGAATGAGTTTGTGAAGATGAACCACAACAATGAGACATAATAGGGCAATGAGGTGCTGGAGAAGAGAAACTTTGCCCATTGATATTATGATAATTGGTTGTCATTAAATAGCTTTGATCAATACCAGAGAAATTTTCATCAAATCTCTAATAACATGTTTGGACCACATGACCAATTTTTCCACATAATTGGCACCGCGGTCTAGAACGAGACCAACCACAACCATTACCACGAGCCCTGCCATGAGTCCAGCCTCTTCCTTGCCCTCAATGTCCTTGTTTAAACTCTTGATGATAGCTTTTGGAGTCCTCAGTATGTTTTGACCTTGCTACTGCATCTTGTTTCTGGTGAGATACCAAATTAGCTTATAAAGGAACTTCTGTTAGTAGAGCCATCTGTCGTGCTTCACAATCAAGAAGCATTTCAGTCAGCAAGTCATTGGACATAGGAGTTCTTGAGACGATCACACAAATGGACTCATATTCCATTGAAAAGCTAGCAAAGATAATGCACACTTGTTCTTGTTCAATAACCAGACTACCAACTGCAATTAGACTATCATTTAGACTTTTTACTTTGAACAAATATTCTTTGATAGTAAGATTTGCTTTCTTGAACAAGTATAAAGTATGGTGCATACTCGAGATTTTGATGTTAGACTTGGCACCAAATCATCTTTTAATGGTTGTCCAGACTTGAAAACTGGTCTTGGCCGTCGTGAGATACACCAAGACATCATCTGTGACCGTAGACAATAGCCAAGAGGCGAGAACCTGTTTCTTATGAACAAGAAAGGCACAGTTTTCAATTAACTGACCCTCGTTCCCAGTTATAAGTGGAGAAGGAACAGCAACCGTGCCTAACACAAACCCCTCAAGATCGTATTCTTCAAAGATCAATAATATTTGATGCTTTCATAAGACAAAATTATCATCACTGAGTTTGATTGTGTCATGTTTGGAGAAATAATGAACTATTTGTAAAGAGATACTGCCATGACCCTGCGAATGAACTGCTTCTTTAATGTTGGAGGAAGGACGAGGAGTATCAATCATTGGAACAGCCTTTGTAGCCAAGAAACAGAAAAAAAAATCCATTTATACCGAGAAAATACTAGCTCTTGATACCATGTTATAGTAAAGAAGATAAGAAGAATTGTTTATTAAACTCATTGACTCCCTTGAATATGGTAGTGAGGGTATTTAATACAATCAGATAATAACTAACAACTAACTACTTTGCTTAACGACTAACTTTTTTAACTAACTGCAACAGTAATAGTAACTGATGAAATACTCATAACATAGTGTAGCTAATCAATTTACCTCTTGAGTTTCATGTTTTGGTTTCATCCTATCCTGAGTATGACATCAAACGTATGAAGATGGTCTAGAGATGATTTACAACCCCAAGTGATTTTTACTAACTAAACTTGGATCATAAACACCCAAAAATCTTAGGCAATATTATTTGTAGAATTAAGATAGACATTTTAAAACCGACTTATAATGATTGAGATATAAATAGAAAATATCGATGATGTGGGTTCACAAATATATTTATAAAAGTTGACATAAATAATAAATGAATTTTTAGTTGAATGGTAAAATACAAATATTGAAAACTAAAGGTATGATATCAAATTTTATTATATATATATTTCTATATAAAAGATATAAAATGATAAAATACACTTCAAATAATACAATTTACTTTGTAAATGAAGATTTTTCATATTTTCTTAACTAAGTTGACATTCAATTAACCCGTAATAGTAACTTATGTCGAGTTTTATAATAAGTATAGATGTATAAGTAAAGATTGTTAAAAATTGTGTTACAAGGAAGAAAACTTATAGTGCATGAAAAATTGAGGAAATAAAATATATACTTGAAGTGTGATTCATTGTCTTTAAGATTTTATTTTGCCTCTAAAATACAAAAATCTTAAAACAACAAAATAGAATGATGAAAATAACTTTTATTGATGTTTATATACGCACATTATATTTTTAATCAAAGAAAGTATTCATTTTTACCTTATAAAAGTATACATAAAACCTAATAGATAAACCACGTAACTAATAAACTATACACCTAACTCAATTATCTAAATTATAAAAGATCGTCTGTATACTTTATATAACTATCCTTGCAAACTTTTATCATTATATGAAGGAAAAGTGGCTATATAAGTTGGGCAACACCTAGCATATATGGGCGTTGGTTTTGGACACTTGTTAAGTGGGATGATGGACAATAGCCTATGAGAATGCCACCTATTCCACTAGTGGAAGTAAGATGAATGCTGGTTAATGAGAGGGAATTTACAATTAGCCGCCACTCGAGGAAGTTAATAATAAGAACTGAAGCTAGTCAACCAAGCTAGTCCATTCCCTTCGGCAGTCAACATCGTAATTAAAAAAATCCCTTTTCCCAAAGCTTGAAGAAAGTGACTTAATAAGATTTTTTTTCTGAAATATGTTTTATTCTTATAAATATTAACAGAATTTTTTATCATATAATTAAAGGATGAAATAAATAATCATTATATCATATCTCATAATTAATTAAAATATCTTGATGAAAGATAAGTATGTGTGTCAAGGTGTGTAAAGGACACTTTGCTTGAACTGCATGAAGGACAGTTTAGAGGCGGGAAGGTAATGCAATTCATTCACATTGCCTCAACCCCCCAAAAAAAAAAAAAAAAAACACCCACACACACGACTGAAAGAAAAAATAAAGAGAGGAAGTTGATAGCCGTTTACATTCGGCTTATGGGAGAAGACAAGAGAAAAGATTCTCAATCCTTCATTCCTTACACCAACCTAGTGACTTTTCATGTACCTTAGTAAAATTTCACCATCTACAAGTGACCATTCCTAGGTTTAATTTAAAGCAAATGGTGAAAAGAAGTTAAGCTACTCAATGTGGAAAAGTTGAGAGAGAAAGATGAGAAAGCTAAAGATTATGTTTGCCTATACATTTTATGTTTGGTAGGAGTATTATATTTTAGGTATATTTTAATTTATGATTAAGTAATAAATTAATTTAATTAGTAATATTTAATTATTTTTTAACATATTTTTAGTAAAAAGAAAATTTTTGCTTATTTTAAAGAGTTCTTATTTTTTTACAAGAGTTTTTTCATCTTTTAATTACAAGTTTAAAATTATACTAATCATTCTTTATTTTATGTCTAACTATTAATACATATATAATAAAAAATATTTCTCTTAATATTATATTAGTAACCAAATAATACATTCGTGTTGTAATTCAATTTATCTATTTTGTTACGTGTGTTTATATGAGGAGAAAAATCAAGTGTATATATTTTGGTATAAATCACATGTTATCTTTATTCATTTTATTCTTTTTACGGTTTAAATATATTTATGTTCAAGTTAGAGTGGTATACAAGTATAGTTCTCTCAACAAATATCAACTCTAGGATTTGAATTTTGTTTAAATGCTTGAAGAAGAAGTCCACCTTTACTACTTAAATATATAACTTCATAGGTTGTGCATGAGATTTTTTTTTATTTGATTTTCATTTTTCAACTATAAGTGCTAAAAACAACATATTTTAACTTCATTTCCGTCAACATTGAAGATTCCCAATTGATTTTTTAGAAAGTTATCATGAGTTTTCTTTCTTTCTTTCGGTTATACTGTATATTGGATGTTTCTATTTTCAAGCATGAACTAATTTTATAAATACCTAGGGAGATGAACCTTACTATTGTTTGATTTTTATTTTACATAATAAAAACTTAGTTTCTTGTTCTCAATTATGTATGCTTAATTCTTAGTTTAATATTTCTAGATTATTGATCCATGTTCGATGTGCTTAAATCTGTGGTTGAATAGACTCTATTTAAGATTAGATCTTGCGTAACTGAATGGAGTTGCATGCATACAATCTTAAAAATAGGACGACATAAATCTATCGGATTAGAGTCAAATCTAATAGGGGAATCCATAGAACGAGTTAATGCAATAATATGAGTTTTAATTAGAAAGAAATTTTAATTAATCAACCTAAAGTCAATTGCTCTTATACTCGAAAGAGATATTAGCATAATTTAGGGATTTCTATGGATCAAGGTGTTAAGTAAAGAAATTGCGTAATTTATATTGATAGTGACATATGAAGTTTTGGCGAATTCTTTATTAAGTATTGTTTAGCTTTTTGGTTGTTACTCGATCATTTTCCAGTTTTGTTCTTTGTCGTGTTCGTTAATTAATTAAATTAGTTAATTTTAGTTTTAATCAATCACTTGGATTATTCGGTTAAATAATAGAAAGATGGTAATTACTAATATTTGTAGTCCTCGTGGGAACAATATCTTTGTTTATCGTAACTATACTATTAATTGATAGGTGCACTTGCTTTAGTCAAAATTTTAGCTAGTTTAGTGACACAATAAGTTTTTGGCATCGTTGCCGAGGATTAGAATATTAGGAAAACTTTATTTCTATTAATTTAGCCATTTTTATTTTATTTTTAATACTTTTGTTTTTCATTTTATTTTTAAATTCAGATTTTTCTTTTGTTTGATTCTTACAAGTTCCATTGGTTTATATTTAGAGGCAATCCGTTAGAACCATTAATTTTTTACAGTGAGATCGAAAAAACTACTCACAGTAATCAAAGAGAAGTTAGAGAAGCAAGGCAAGGTCAACAACAGGTTTTCATACATGATCAAGAAAAATGACATTATTATGGAGATAGATAATAATCCTGGTAATCAGCAACTTCCTGTACGTCTTGCTCCTCAGACTATGTATGATATGCTAAGCCAACTTTGATTGAGTTTAAATCGAGTATTGTTAGATTGACTATTGTTGTAAATAATTTTGAGATTAAACTGAACACAGTTCAAATGGTGCAGTAGCATGTTCAGTTTGATGGATTGCAAGATGAGGATCCGAATGCTCATTTAGCTAACTTTTTGGAGATCTACGACAAATTTAAGATCAATGACGTTACTAATGATGTCATACGCTTACAGTTGTTCCCATTCTCTTTGAGGAACTAGGTGAAACAATGATTGAATTCACTTTCACAAGGTTCCATCAATACTTGGGCTCAAATGACTGAAAAATTTCTGTTGAAGTATTTTCCACCAACCAAAACAACCAAGTTAAGGAATGATATCTCTTCTTCTGCTCAATTTGAGCTTGAGACATTATATGATGCATGAGAGATATTTAAGGATCTTCTAAGAAGGTGTCATCATCATCTTCTAGTTCAAACATGTTACAATGGTTTGAATCCCTCAACTAGGTAGATAATTGATGCAACAACTGGAGGAACACTAAATAATAAAACACCTAAGGCAGCCCAAGAATTTATTGAGGAGATGACATTGAATAACTATCAGTGGCAAGTTATGAGAACAAAGCCTACCAAGGCGATCAATGTTTTTAATATAGATGCAGTCGCTATGTTGGTGAGTCAACTGGAAGCTGTTATTAAAAAAATTGATTGTTTAAGTTATAGTAAACAGATGAATCCGGTAATGCAATGTGATGCGACTGGAGCAGGGATGATTAATCCAGAATTTTTGCCTTTCAAGTCTAACATGGATCATAAGCAAGTCGACTTTATGGGTAATAATTTTATACCTCAGCATAACCCCTATAGCAACAATTATAACCCAAGATGGAGGAATCATCCAAATTTTTCTTGGGGTGGTTAAGGAAATCAAAGGTCACAAACCCCTCCGAGTTTTCAACAACCTTATCAATAAGAAAAGAAATCAAATCTAGAAGAGATGCTGACTAAATTCATTTCAGTGTCAAAAATTAGATTTTAAAACATTGAAACAACTTTGAGGAATCAGTAGGCATTTATTCAGGGTCTCGAGAATCAGATTAGCCGGCTTGCTAAATTGGTTTAGGAGAGACAACAAGGCAGTTTACCTAGTAACACTGAAACCAACCCAAAAGAGTAAGTTCACGCAATCACTGGACGAAGTGGAAAGGTGTTGGCCGAGCCTGAAAAGAAGCTGAATTTAAAAGCTGTTGAGAAAAATGATGAGGTTGAAGAAAGCAAGAAAGAGCATAAGTTTGTGGTCAAGGAATACCAACCACCAATTACACATCCTACAAAGTTGAAGAAAGATCGTATGAATTAACAATATGGTAAATTTCTTAAACTTTTGAAAAGATTGCATATTAACTTACCTTTTGTTGAAACCCCTTCACAGATGCCTAAATATGCAAAATTTTTAAAGGAGTTGTTAACAAATAAAACGAAGTTGGACGAACCACTGATTATAGAGCTTAATGAAGAGTGCTCGACCATTTTCCAAAACAAACTACCCACTAAGCTTAAAGATCTTAGGAGTTTTATTATTCCTTATTTTATTGCTAGCTTCAATATAGAAAAAACTTTGCCTAATTTGGGTGCTATTATAAATCTAATGCCTTATAAAATGTTCAAACAACTTGGTTTGGGGGAACCAAAACCTACTAGGATGAATATTCAATTACCCGACATAACAATTAAGTAACCTAGGGATATTATTGAGGATGTGCTTCTTAAAATAGATAAATTCATATTCCGTGTTAATTTTGTTATATTCGACATGGATGATGATACTGAGGTACCAATGATCTTAAGTAGACCTTTTTTAGCAACTGCTAGAACTATCGTTGATGTGGGTAACAGTGAACTTGTGCTGAGGGTAGGTGATGAGGAGGTTACTCTTCAATCACGTGATATTGTGAGAGTTTCTAATGAGCGAGATGATACTCGTTATTCTGTTGATGTTAGTAATCATGCGGCTCAACATTCTTTGTAGGAAATCACTCATGAAAATGTGTTAGTACCGTATCCTCTTCAAGGTGATAAAAAATCAAGGGACAAGAGAAGAAATAATAGTGCAGCTCGATGAATTAGATAAATGGCAAACAAAGAAGTAACAAAGCAACACCATGGTGTGCATTTAATGAGGACGAACCAAATCAAAGTTAGAGACAAAGTGTTGCTAGACAATTTAGATCCATGAATGTTCCCTAAAGAGATTAAGTCAAGATGGTCGAATCCATTTTTGGTATAGAACGTATTCCCATATGGAACCATTGAGGTAACACACCTTGATTACGACACATTTAAGGTAAACGACCATCAACTCAAACTTTATTTTGGTGGTGATACTGATAATCAGAGAGAGAAGCTTTGACTCAAATTCTAATTAACCGTGTGCATGAAAGGGAAAGTCGAGTTTAGACTCTAAATAGGCGCTTCTTGGGAAGCAAATCGAGTGTTTTTTTTTTAATTTAATTATGTTGCATGCTTAATCAATTTATTTTTATTACTTAAAAAATTATTAAAATTTAAAAATATAAAAAGTGGTCCACATAGTCTGAGATAGACCACGCGGCATGGCGACATGGCCATGTGACTTACACTGCGCAAACATACGCCCATGTGCACATGGGGAACAGTTTAAATTATTCCACACCGTTTTAGTCACAACCCACACTCCTCAAAACACACCGTTTTATTGTTAATACAAACATATAAAACGCAACATTTTTAGTAACTAACATGAACATAACAAACATAACAGAAATTTTAAAGGTTTGCTCGGTGGTGATGAACAACATGCATCAACTCGAAACGAACTTTCGCTAAAGCCTAGTTGGTGCAACATTACTCGAATATCGTAGGCAACTCCTGGGAGAAACCGGAGGCTGGGAAACTTATTAAGTGTAACGTCGATGCAGCTTGTGCTGAAAGATAGAGGGAGACTTGTTTTGCTACGAGACGAGAATGGAAACTCCGTGTAGGGCTTTACTCGTCATTTTTCAACCTCAATGGAGGCACATATCGCAGAGTCTATAGCAATTAGTAGCTAAAGTCCTTGAGGGTGGATAACATAATTTTGGAGTTGGATTAAATTCACAGGTTTCTTTCTTTTATTGAGTTTGGATTAATTTTGCAAGACTGTTTGATGCTAAAACCACAGTTTCGGTATCTGTTATTTTGTTAGATTAAGACGAATCTCATCATTTGACGCGAGTAACCTTATCACATGTAAATGATAATTACACATACAGTAAGCTTGTCTACTTGAATTTAAGCATGCCTTTTCTTCTTTTGTCTTTTCTTGTTTATTCTCAATTTTATCATTACATGGTTTTACTCTTAAAAATAATTAAGATTAAATTTTTAAAAAATTGACGTAACATTTTTACTGAGTGAAGTAAAAAAATTAATATTTTTTATTGGTTGGTTGAAGAGATGGAAGATTTGAAGTTGATCTGTCTCCACATGCATTTAAGTTCTATGAACCTGGTCGTTTAACCAATGGTATTGGTAGGTGTGGATGATCTGCAGCAACAGAGCAGTAATGGGACCATCTAATAAACATTTCTTCAGACTTTGGAATTGGAGGGGCTTGCAAAACCGCCAAATGGACTAACCTTTAACGCTCATTGCATCTTGTTGGATTTACGTTGGTGACAAAAGAAAATCAAACATTATTACTTATGATGCTTGATTTTTGGTTCCGTTTTGACTTTTTAACTTTTAAGCCCTCGTGTAATCAACATACCACTTACCACTTGCACTATACTTTGTCTTTGGGATATTTGATTTGTTCTCTTTTGCTTAAGAAAGAAATACAATAAATAATTATGTACTTTCGTTCTTTGTTTTTTTCTTATTCTTTTATAAGATATAAAAATATGTTGCATATTCATATTTTATCATCAATGAGTCTGATTACTCAATACTGCGATAGTATATCTCAGTATTTTGTTACTTATTTATGATAGGGTGAAAATTTTGGATTCCTACTGTTTAGTAATTTTGTCTTTATACTTATCAATAGGAGTATTTGGACATGTTATCATAGTTCATGATATGATCCTACTGTTTTGTTTTGACTCTGTTATTTTTGGCACTAATATTCCGTGCAGGCTTTAGACTTATTGGATACGTGTTTCACTTTAGGTTGTCTGTGGAGCACATGATCCTTTCTGTTCTTAGTACTGACATTCCGTGTGGGTTTCGGGCCTGCTAGACATGTGTTTCCTTCTGGGTTGCCTGTGTAGCACGGTCCCCCTTCTGCGAGATCCTTGGACACACGCAAGCTGAGACCGCAACCTTCCTTTAGTTTGTGCGAGCTGGATCTGCGAGCCTGTCATGCGAGCTGAATCCGCAAACACCTCTTGTTATCCTTTTGTGGTTTGCTTCTCACTCGATCATCTGATAGGACTTGTTTGAGTCACGGGTATATAATCTAGATTCTATCTAAGACTCGAGTTTGTGGTCCCTAACACCTACAAATGTTTGTGGGTCAACTAAGTTGAGTTGAATTAATTATTTAAGTAATAAACATTATGTTGCAGATGGGTTTGGCAATTGCTAACCTTGTTGAGTTAATGGTAAAAAAAAAAACTAGAGATTTGCTCTCTTTTTTTTTTCAAAGATAAGAGCGAAGCTGTTTAGTGGAATACAAAAGGCTGAGCTGTTTCTTTTGATTTTTCAAGAAACGCTGGTATAAGAGAGAAATAAAGGCTTCTGATTTCAGAGTTTCAGTACAACCAATTTATCCTCATTTTTAGCCAACTCTTTCACGTTTTGCCAACTTAGATCTGGTAGAAAGCAACTTGGTTTTCTTTTGGTTCAAGTTAGTTCCTTTATAGTTTTATGAAAATAACAAGAACCCAAAGTCATAAAAGGAGGTTTACTGCTTTTGCTCTCTCATCTTCTCCTCCTTGTAGCATCTCTGGTTCTATTTTGCAATTCACTATACTTTGTTATCTTTTGAACATGGTAGAAATAGCAACTAAGAACCAAAGGTGTTCACCATTTGATCTCTTCAAACCCTATTTACTTTGTGTTTCGATCCTTGTTCCTTCACTTGTTCTAACTAGTTTCCTTGGTTTGGGGTTCTATGTTATCCTTTTCACTACAACAATCTTGATTATATCAACAAGTTTCCTCGTCAAATTCTCAAAGAAAAGTAATGGGGTTTTGGTAGAGAACCCATCTTCCACAAAGCTGCAAGTTGAAGCTGAAGTACTAACGCCATTACTGATGAACAAAACAGTTTCAGATGCATCCATAGAAGCTGATAATGGCATTGTGAATGAGTTCCAAGTTGATGACTCACTAGATTTAACATCAGAAAGGGAAAATGTTGAGATGAAGTGGATGATTTCAGGTAATGAGGAGCGAAATCGTGAAATCTCAGATGAATATTCAACCTCAGAAGAAGATGATGAAGAAGGTCTCATTGAAATAGCTATTCCAAGCAATGACCCCACTGGTTTGAATGAAGAACCAAAACCAAATCTGCAATCCAGTTTGCCAACTTTGTTGCCAGAACCTATGTTCCACCAGCAAGACCTTGTTGAGTTGTTGGAAGAAATAAATGAGGTAAATGAGGAAGAAAATCTAATTGAAATCGACATTTCAATGGGTTCTATCAAATTTCCAACTTTTGAAATTCAAGCTTAAGAGTTAAAATCACTATCTTCTAAACTTTGAGTTCAACTATTTGATGTTTTAGCTTAGGAATTAATATTATTTTTGGTTTATTTTGTTGTTTTTAAATAGCATGGACTTAATTCCTTACTTTTTGGCATATCTATGATGAAGTTTAATGCTTTATAGAGGATGTCTAATCTTTTTGACACACAATGTATAAAGGTATCAACATTTTGACTTTTATATCGCAAGGGAAATAATTGCCCTTTTCTCGTGGAAATGGATTTCTTTTTGGTATTCCTATTGATTATATCATTCTTTTTTGGTTTTACTAATATCAAATTTGGGTGCACGGTCATGAACAGTTGTTCTTGATCTCCTATGCAATAGCTTTACAATTGAGTTATCAATTATAATTATTACACTAAATTAACAAAATTTTAATATAAATATTATAATTATAATATTATATGAGAGATTTGCAATCTATTAATGAATAATAATATGATACCATTATTTTTATTTAAATAAAAATAAAAATAATGGGAAATTTATAAATAAATACCAATAATTTTACTTAAATATAATTAAATAATAATTAATCTATCTACAATATATATGTATAAAAGCATGACCATTATTGTTGTTGTTATTTGATGATAGTATATCATCTTATATTTTTATAGTGTATTAAATATTATTTTTACTAATATTTAAAAATAATTCACGTGTAAATGTAAATAGAAAATTTAAAATAGAGAAATATTATATACTTATTCTTTTATTAACATTACTTTCTAAATTTTTGTTATATTTATCTATATTTTGAAATAAAATTAAAATTTTATATTAATTTAATATAATAAAATTTACTTTTAATAATATTTCTACAAAAATTATTAAATAATTAAATTTTATTACGTTCAAAATGTGGTTAAAAAATATTTTGTATATAATTTTATATTTTAAAAATAATATTATATATAGATATAAAGTAGCATTTTGTTAGTATTTGGTTAATTGACAAAGTACTTTTTTTCTACAAATAGTCTTTAAAATTATCACATGTCTCTTTTGTTTTAAAATATTTATTTTAATATTTTACTATACCTTTGTCCGCCCTTGACTCTACTTATGGAGTCTAAAAATTTCATTGGGAGTATACCAAATATTTTTCCTTTGAAAATTAATATTTAAACATTAAGAAATCCTTGTTCTTTAAATAAAAAGAGTGGTAAGCCTTTTCTCAAGGATGGAGTGATATTGAGTTGTTTAGTATAAACTACATCATTAGTTATTAAATTATGTATATGTTTTCATTTTGGTCACTTAATTAAAAAAATTACAATTTGGTCATTAAATTATTCGAAAATTTTCATTTAAAAAAAAGACTTTTTTTAAGGTACGTTCTTCAACTCATCGATGGGTACTGATCCACCGTACCTTTCATCAAATCATCGCTAGAGGTGATCATGGGCGGGGTTGGGCCATAACAAAATTCCAGGCTCATTTGATCCAACCCGGCCTAAAAAATGGGTCTAAAATTTTGCCCAAGTTTGATCCGAATAAAAATGCTAAAACCCGCCAGTATTAAATTTTTTATATTAGTTTTTATATAAAAATAATTTTAAAAATATAATCATCGAATACACTCAAAATATTAAAATAAATATTTCCCAACAAATTGAAAAAAATTAAAAAAAGTTTTTATACTCAATAAACATTAAGACAAGGGCAACTTAAAGAGCAAATGTCTCTAAAATAGTAGCAAAATTAACAATAAAACAAGAGTATACAATATCCGAACAATTACAACAAAACAATAGCAATATAATAGTGAAATGGTAGCAAAATAATGTAATTTTTTTGGCAAATTTGAGCAGGGCTAGGCCAAAAAAATTTACTTGAGGCTTGGTCCGTTTTCTAAACAGGCATTATTTTTTTGTCCAAACTTATTTTTCAAACTTATATTTTTACTCAAATCATCTTATTTTTCGAACGGGTCTTCAAACTGGACTCATTATCAAGTCTAATTGTTTAAAAATATATATTCTAATTACTTAGATAAAAAATTTTAAATAATTTAATGAAAGAATATAGAATAATTTAATGATTAAATTATAAATTTTTAATGAAGTGACTGAAATGAAAACATATCTTAAATTCCTCCCAATCTAGCACGGCCATAACCCATAAGCCTCAAAATGTGGGCCCTCCTCAACCCTTGGATTTAAATAAACGAGAACCGTCCATTAATTTCCCTCTCCCATCCAACGTGGAACTTAACTAGATTTTAAATCTGGGTTTTCAATCAATTAAAAGTTTTTAGAACACTTTTTGAATGTTAATAAAGAACTGGTACATCACTGTAAGCATTCTTTTCTTTTTTTCCGATTCTTCTGTTTATATTTGGTAATTGGCCTTCAATTTCTTTTTAGTTTTTGTTCGGAATTTTTGTTTATTTCAATGTTTTAAAACTGTAATTTGTTTGGTTTTTTAAGTGTGTTTTATTGAGATTTATTGGGATTAGTTTGGTTGCTGAAAAATGTGGTACATGAAGCGATTTTTCAATTGTTAAATTTAGGATATTTTGTTCTGCCTTCAAATTGAAATTTTCCTAATAATAGACTCTGGTTTTAGCTTTTGTTAAGCTGCGCTTTATTATTTCATATAGGTAGAGAAACAAAAAAAAGAATTATGATATTGACAACCAAACAACTTTTATTATTCAAGTTTAGGTTTATAATGATGCAATTCTTGCTTTTTACTTAAAAAAGTTTCTGTAAGTGCTTTACTTTTCTTATGTAGTATAAAGTGTTGATTGCTTGCGTTCTATTTTGATTTATCGTAGCTGATTTCAGTTGGATTTTGATTTTCTTGAGTTTATATTTTTCTTTTATGGAGAGTTACAACTGTTTGCTCATTGTATTTTATTTGAAGCTTAGGAGAATTTTATTGTGTGTAGAGAAATTTCTTTTGTTATGGGAAAAGATTGCGTTGGAAATTTTTATTGCAAATTAGTATGACCACAAAATTTGAAAATGTTAAATGAACCGTTTGTTTCCACATGTTTAAGCATTTGTTCAATGTAGGTGTTTTTGATGGGTGCATGGTGTGCTGAGTGTTACCATTGTTTACTTGGTTCTTTTGTCTTGAGTGCAGTTAACTCTTGTTTTATCATGTATTATAAATACTTTTATTTGGTTTTTGCAGCCTATTTGTTACTCAATCGTAAAACTTTGGAATTTAGGGAAAAGAAGTTGCTTTTCAAAGCTTTTAGTTTGAATTTGATTGTTTATCGGTGAAGAAAAAGCAAGCACTAAAGTCCCTAAGCCAGTGGCTAATGGGACTTCTCTGCCGGAGAAATCTGGTGTAGCTGTAGCCGAGAAAATAGAAGAAGAAAATAATGTGGTAAAAGAAATGAAAGAAGATAAGAAAGACAATGAAAATGTTGAGACAGAGAAGATGGATGAAGACCAAAAGGGTAAACAAGATAAGGAAAGCAAAGAAAAATTTGAAGAAGGAAAGAAGGACTCAAAAACTGAAGCAATGGAAGAAGAATAGCATTCAAAAGTAAATGACAAGGAAGTAAAAAAAGGAGGAAAACAAAGATGAGGTGGAGGAGAAAGTGGAAGAGTTAATAAAACTATTCTATTATTATTAACTAAAGAACTAAACTTAAATAGAGAAAAGATTCATAATCCTAATTGGAAAAATAGTTCTCTTATTTCTAATAAACTACTAAAAGATAAAATAAAAATATTCCTAGAATATGAATAAAACTTATCTACTTAAATAAGATTTATCTACCTAAATAAATTTTAAATATATACATATTTCAGCACCCTCCCTCAAGTTGGTGCATATATATATCAAACATGCCCAACTTGCTTACAAGAAAATCAAAACTTGTCTTAGAAAGTCCGTTGGTGAGTATGTTAATAATCTGTTGTTTTGAAGGAACAAACGGCGTGCACACTTGGCCTTCTTCAATCTTCTCCTTGATAAAGTGTCTATCAATCTCAACATGTTTAGTTCTATCATGTTGGACTGGGTTGTGAGCAATACTAATGGCAGCTTTGCTACTACAGTACTTCATTGGTGAAATTATTGGTTTCCTCAGCTCTTCCATAATTCTTTTTAACCACATCATTTCACAAATTCCTTGATCTATTGATCTAAACTCAACCTCTGCACTACTTCTTGCTACAACACTTTGTTTTTTGCTTCGCCAAGTTACAAGGTTTCCCCAAACAAATGTACAGTATCCTGATGTAGATCTTCTGTCTATTATTGAGCTTGCCTAATCTGCATCTGTATAAGATTCAATTCCTCTTTATTCGGATTTCTTGAAGAATAAGCCCTTTCCAGGTGAACTCTTCAAGTATCTTAGAATTTGAAACACTGCTTCTTCATATTCCTCCATTGGGGAGTGCATAAATTGACTCACTAAGCTCACTGCAAAAGTTGTGTCTGGCCTTGTATGTAATAAGTAAATTAACTTACCAACTAATCTTTTGTACTGCCCTTTATCAACTAATCAACCTTCTTTATTTCTGAATTTTACATTTGGATTAATTGGTGTGTTAACTGGGCAACAACTACTCATCCCAGCCTCTTTTAAAAGATCAATCACATATTTTTTTTCTGAGAGACCACAAGACCTTTCTTTGATCGAGACACTTCTATTCCAAGAAAGTATGTCAAAGGACCCAAGTCTTTGATCTCAAACTCTAATACTAGATACTCCTCGAGACGCCTTATTTCATCCACATCATCTCCTATAAGAATGATATCATCGACATAAACTATAATAACTGCTATTCTACCTTTTTGTGAATGTCGATAGAACATAGTGTGATCAGCTTGCCCTTGTAAGTAACCTTGTTTTTTAACAACTTGAGTGAACCGTTCAAACCAAGCTCAAGGAGACTGCTTTAGGCTATACAAATATCTCTTGAGTTTACATACTCAGGTTCCAAATTTTTCTTCAAAACCTAGAGGAGGATCCATGTAAACTTTTTCTTCAAGTTTCCCATTTAGGAAAGCATTCTTCACATCTAGCTGCTGTAAAGACCAATCAAGATTAACAAAAATTAATAAAAGAACTCTTACGGAATTTAATTTGGCTACTGGAGCAAATGTTTCAGGATAATCTATCTCGTATGTTTGAGTGTACCCTTTAGCCACCAACCAGGCTTTATATCTATCTAAAGATCCATCTGGTTTGAATTTGGTTGTGAACACCCATTTACAGTCCACCGTTTTTTCCTTGCAGGTAATTCCACTATTTCTAATGTACCTGTTTTTTCAAGAGCGCGCATCTCTTCTAAAATAGCCTCATTCTACTCAAGAACTTGTAAAGCATCTTTTATATTTTTGGGTATTTTTACAGTATCGAGACACGAAACAAAGGTTGAGAATATCGAAGACAAGGCTTTATAAGATACAAAGTTAGACATGGGATATTTGACAATATTTCTAACACCTTTTCTTTTGGCAATTGGAATATCTAATCAGAAAATTCATTTGCTGGATTATGAGCTTTACTTGGACTTTTGACAAGATCTTGCGGGTCGGATTCTTGATGATGAATCTGGTGGATTCCACTTTCTTGATTTTGATTTCTTCTTAAGTAAACAATTAACTCATTTGTTTGTTCTTTATTCTCATGATCAGACTCTACACCTTCATACTTCTTTTCATTAACATTAACATCATTAATTTTTGTATTAATCATAAATTGGCCTTCCCCATTATTAGAATCTCTATGTTGTATATTCCTAGTCTTTTCTTGATCAATTATAGAATCTTCCTTAGTATAATTCCCTCCCTAAAGATTAAAATCAAAATAAAATTGTGTTTCAATAAATGTGACATCCATGGTAACAATAATCTTCCTATTAATTGGATTATAACATTTGTAACCCTTTTTATTAGAAGCATAGCCAACAAAGACACTTTTTTTACTCTAGGATTTAGTTTACCTTAGTTGCGAAGATGAACAAAAACACTACACCTAAAAACTCGGAGGGATAAATCTGTGATCAATTAGAGTTAGGAAAGTTATCTTTAAAGAGACGAAAATAAGTTCTATAGTTTAGAGTTTTACTGGGCATTCTATTAATATGATATATAGTTGTTAATAAAGCTTTACCCCAAAGATAATGTGGTACCTAACTAGTGAACATCGAGGCTCTAGTTACTTTCAAAAGATGTCGGTTTTTTCTTTCTGCAATCCTATTTTGTTGTGGTGTATTTGTACAAGAACTTTGGTGGACTATTCCATGTTTGATTAAGAAAACACCTGATTGGTTGCTAAAAAATTACCTACCATTGTCAGTCTGAAATACTTCTATTTTCACACCAAAATGTGTTTTCACTATAGCATAAAAAGACTAAAACACACTTTTAACTTCAGACTTATCTTTTAATAAAAACACCCAACAAATTCAAATATGATCATCAATAAATGTGACAAACCAACGTTTTTCTAAAAAAGTCGAGACTCTTGAAGGTCCCCAAACATCACTATGAATCAACGAAAAATGTTTAGAGGCTTTATATTTTTTAGGTGGAAAGAATGACTGATGATGTTTAGCCAATTCACAAAATTCACAATGATATGAAGAAGGACTTTTATTTTTAAATAGATTAGGTAACAAATATCTTAAATAGTAAAAATTAGGATGTCCAAGCCTATAATGCCAAATCATAACCTTATCAAAATCAGAAACAAAATTTAAACATAAAGTAGTTGTTGGTTGACTTAGATGGTCGTCTTCAAGAAAGTAAATTCTACCAAATTCTACCAAATTCTTTAGCATTTCCAATCATCCTTCCCGAGACCATATCCTAAAACTTACACATAGATGAGTCAAATATAACATAACAATTTGTGGACTGGGATAATTTACTGGCCGATATGAGATTACAAGTTAGAATTGGCATATGTAAAACATCATGTAAAACCAAGGAAGACGAAATTTTAACAGTGCCTTTCCTGGCTATTGTCGAGAAGGACCCATCTGCTACTTTGATCTTTTTATTTCCTCCGCAAGGTGTGTAAGTTGAAAAAAGAAAATGACTACTAATCATGTGATCACTAGCTCCAGAATCAACAATCTACGTATTTGTTTTACAAGGCTTGACACTAAAAGAAATAGAAAAATCAATACCTGGTTGGGCAAAAGAGGAAGAAGAATTATTGGATGAGTTAGGAATAGAAGAATTCATCCGAAATTGTGGTGACTAAAAAAACTTGTGTAGATGCTCTAATTGTTCCTTAGTGAATGGAAACCCTTTCTAGAGAACTTTGGCCCTCATAATTTCCATTAGTTGTTTGGAAAGCTCTGCTATCTCCTAATTGTGAACCACAACGATTGCCACTCTTTTTCCTTCCATTTGTCGATTTTTCATGGAGCTTCCAACACGTTTCTCGAATGTGCCAATATTTTTTGTAGTGATCGCACCAAGGGTTTTTCCCTTTTTCACTATCATCATTATTTTTAATAGTTACAAGAGCAGAATTATCATCATTAGCTTCAAACCTTGGCTTTAACATTACTTTTCTCCTTGTCTCATCTCTTCTAACCTCAGAAAAAATCTCACGAAGTTTTGGAAGTGGTTTTTTCCCTAGGATCCGAGATCTCACTTCATCAAATTCTTTATTTAAACCAGCCAGAAAAAAAAATAAGCGCTTTCATTCTCTTCTTTTTTCATAGCTTTTACACTATCTTTGGGACACCCCCATTCATCATTATAACACTGATTCAGTTCTTGCCAAAGAGACATCATCTCGTTATAATAAAAAGTAACTTCTTTTTCCTCTTGCCTAGCTTTCCAAAGTTTTATTTTTAACTCAAAAATCTATGAAGCATTTTTTAAATCTAAATAGGTGTCTTTCACAGCGTCCCAAACATCTTTAGCAGTTGGAAGAAAAAGAAAAGGTTTACTTATGGATGCTTCCATGGAATTAATAAGCCAAGCAATTATCATAGAATTTTTTTACCTCCACTTGCTCATCTTTGGATCGCCCACCTGTGGTTGCTCAACTTCTCCATTTAAATGACCTTGTAACATCCTGATTTTCGGGTTTTTCGCGATTCCTGATATTTTAAGTAAATTTCTAAAATTTGGTATGTGATGATGGAATTCATAATTTGGGTATGTAAATGGGCTTATGGAAGGCCCATGAGTTGGCCAAAACCCGGTGGAATTTTTAAATTTTGGACTTAGGAGTTAGGGGTTCTGGCTAGGTGCCCTTATATTAAGTTGTGGGTAAAGTGTATCACAAAAAGATCCTCTAGCAAAGTGGCTAAGTGACGCCACTAGGGAGCTTTAAAGGTGGCGTGTAAGTGTTGGGGGAAGACACAGGATCGATTCCTGTGTTGGCAAATAGGAGTATTTATTTTTGTGCAGGAAGGGTAAGTGTTGGAACCCGAGTGGATTACGTAAGGAGAGAGTTGGATCAAGTCAAATGCATAAATTAAGGAGGGATAAGGGAGAGATTTTAGGGATGTGATATGGAGATAGAGTTGGCGAATAAGGGAGTTTGGAGAGGGATTTTCGAGAGGGGTATTAGGTTAGTAATTTCGGCATTAGGGTCTTAGTTGTGCCGATTTTGTTCTTTGGTGTGTAGTTTTTTCTCTCTTTCTTTTCCAGTCGAATCTACCTCCCTTCTACTCAATTTTCTTATTTTTTCCTTCTTTCAAATCAGCCCACTATTTCCTTTCATTCACCATTGTTTTCCTTATCTCTATTTTTGCCGAAGTCTTAAAAAGCCGAATCGATGAAGATAGGGGGTGCCGATTCTTTGTGACCAGCAACTTTTTCTTCCTTTTCAATAGTTGGCGTTCGGTTCCTTTACCTTTTAGACATCCGGATTCAAGAGGAGAAAGACTGTGGTAAGTGTTCAAACTCTAAACAATTTCTAGTGTAGCTTTGGTCAAAAGCCGAAACTCCAAGTTTAGGGAGATGGCCGAATATGGGCATAGACTCTATGGGGTCTTCTTTTAATATTTTTGGTTTATTTATTGAAGGAGCAGCAAGGTGTAGTGTCGATTTGGAGTAGCTTGGATCGCCGGAGTAGCTAGGCCTAGTCATCAATCGCGACAAAGGTAAGGTGCCTAAGGCCATTATGGATGGTGGCCGAATGTGTAAGTGTTAATATTGGAAAGTTCTTAATTTGGTTCAATTATTGCGAGCTGATCTATTTAACAATTGATTATAGGAGAAATCGTGTAGAGATCTCGTCAAGGAATATCGCAAATCGTGTGTAACGAACCCTTTCATAGCTTAAAGCGATAAAATGCGAAAAGCGAAATGCTCAAATTCGGCATTTCGAGGACTTATGAGCAATGACGCTCACTAGTTAGTTAGAATTGATGAGACAGTGATCGAGAACGATGGAAACGGTAAGAATGTGATTTTTGGCGTTCTTGGTAAGTTGGGCCTCGAGGGAGCGAAATGGGGCCCATTGGGCTTTCGGGCCCATTTGGGTAAAATTGGTAGAAAACGAAAATCTGTTAAATTGCATGATAAGACTGTTAAAACCGTTATGGAATATAGGCTAAGTGGGCCTAGACGACGAAATTGGCTAAGTAGGGCCCATTAGGGTTTTAGGCCCAATAACTCGATTTCGCTAAAAATGGGCCGAATCACTGTTTGCACCCATGGATTGTTAGTAATCGTTAATGAACATGGAAACCCTAATTTTGGTAAAATTACGAGATTACCCTTATAATATGAAAATGACCGTTTGCCCTAGGTAAAATGACCATTATACCCCTAGGGTTTATGTATGATTTTAATACATGGGATTTTGATAAATATGGTATGTATGATATGCACATGAAATGTATGATATGCACATGATATGTATGATATACACATGAGGTAATCATAAATGCATTGGGTTGGGTTTTATATGGACGGAGGAAGTGAAAAGGGCTTATGCCCGATTATCAAAAGGGCTTATGCCCCATTATCAAAAGGGCTTATGCCCCATTATAAAAGGGCTTATGCCCCGATTATTGAAAGGGCTTTGGCCCGATTATTAAAAGAGGCTAGGCCTCCAGGTTATATGATAAAGCAAATATCTTGCCGGTGGAGAGTTTTAGCGGGGTGGGTCGAGTTAATCCCACATGGTGTGTTGGTTGGTACGGTGGAGAGTAGCGGATAGTGAGTTGAGTAGTCTCCCAAATGGGTTGCATTCTTTCATTGAAATTATATGTGATATTGAAATGGGCCTAAGGGCCATACTGATTTCTGATAAAGGCTTGACCCGAGAATATGAAATATGAAAAGGCTTGACCAAGAATATGAAATATGAAAAGGCTTGACCCAAGATTATGAAATATGAAATATGAAATATGAAAAGGGCTACTGACCCGATGCATGATTGAGATTGGATTTGGGCTTAGACCCAACAGTAGTTATTGTTTTGGGCTCTGAAAGGGCTTGTTGCACATCGAGTTTCCAAACTCACTCCCTTTCCTTAACCTTGCAGGTGAGCCTTGATGTGGGGACTTGGGCGGAGGGATTCAGAGTGGCCACGGTGATCGTCTTGGGCTTTAAATAAAGTGTTGGTTTCCATTTAATTTCCTTTAACTATTATTTATTTTTGGGTTGTAATAAGGCCAATTTTAACTTTTCTTTTATTTATTTTCGGGATTATTTTAATTTTAATAACTTTAAAATTGGTTAATAATTATTCAAATGGGCTAGACTTAGGACGTGTTTTCAAAATGATACTTGTTTTCAAATTATCTCAACACCACGATTCATCGGTTAATCAAAGACGTCCACTTAAACGAATTTAAACTCGAAATGACAAAGTGTGGCTATGGTTGTGGGCATGTCTAGGATTGGATCTAATTAAAGAGCTTGGTACTTAGCGACCTTCATGGCTCACCTCTTACGCCTCGAATACCTACACGGTGCTTAGCTTCCATACATTTTGTTAACTCAGCAAAACATATGGCTTTTAAAAACTCTAAAACGAAACTCAGATTTTTAACTCCGATGTGGCACGTCAAATTTGGCCATAACGTTTGGGCCGGGTTTGGGGTGTTACAGACCTAGTTTGCCGCGCTTATCAATTTTTAATTTTACAGACTGCGACCATTCCAGATAATTCTTACCATTCAGCTTGTGAGATGTCAGTTGAAAAGAAAAGTGAGACACCTCTATCCCTTGATTCATTGTACTCTCGGTAGTTGTTTTAACAATAAAACTTTCTACCTCTGTTTGATTGCTGGATCTCTTATCTCCAGTGAATGTTGTTTTAACCATAATGTTACTAGAGATTTAACCTAACTCTGATACCATGAAAGTTTTCAAGAGAGCTTTTAATAAAACTGTTCTATTATTATTAACTAATGAACTGAACTTAAATAGAGAAAAAAGTCCTAATCCTAATTGGGAAAATAGTTCCTTTATTCTAATAAACCATTAAAAGATAAAATAAAAATATTCCTATAATATGAATAAAGCTTATCTGGGTAAATAAGATTTACCTAAGAAGCGTAAGAAAGTTCAAAACTCTAGGGAGAAGGTTAAAGAGAAGATAAAAAAAGGTGAGGGGGGGAAGAAGGAGACAAAACAAAGAACTCCTCTCAAAGATCGCCCTGTGCGTGAACATAAATCTGTTGAAAGGCTGGTTGCATTTATTGACAAAGATGCTTCTAGGGAATTCCAAATCAAAAAGGTTTTCTCATTGGCTATCTTTTTTTTTTCAAATAATGATTTAGATTCGTAAGTTCAGTATTTTGATGGTCCATATGAATTAATAAGTTACTTTAGCATTTGCAGGGCCGTGGTACTGTACTTAAACCTATTCCTAATGGTGTGTTCTTTTTTCTTGTGTCAGTAATATTACTTGTTTTATATCTTGTATTCTTTACATGGGTAATAACCTACAATAGGTTTATTTGATGTTATTATTGAAAATCCAAATATAGTTCAGGATGTTGTTTCTTGTTTAATTTTGTTTCTTTACCTTAATTATGTTATAGATCTTTGATATTAGCTCAGGACTATTATGCAAGTAAATGACATCTGCTATGTCATCTTCTGCAGGGACTTTCAAGTTGTCTAGAAGGATGCTTGATGACACTCTCAGACTACATACTATTCTCTTTGGAAGGAGAGAAAAGGTAATTTGATAGCTGTCAAAGTTTTTATCTGTTTATGTCCAGGATTTCCCATGTTTCACTTTACAAGGCATACCAAACTTACAAGAACACCTAAATGGAATTTCTAGTATACATGTGTGCATGAGCATGGCCATGTGTCTTTGCAAAGAAACTTTGCTTGGATGGTTTTCAATTGCTGTAGAAGTACATTGCTTAATTTGTTTTCTATTTATGGGACTTATATTCCTGGTTTTTGTAGGCTGTTCAGGTTAAGTGCAATATATCTCGTTTTTCTAGTTTTGTGTGGCATGAAAATGAGGTGAGAGGGTTAAATTAAGAAGCTAAATTTCTTTTGTACATAATTGATTGTTTTGTAAGAATTTCACTTATGGGCTTTAACGTTTAACCTATTAGATGTTTGTAGTATCTTATAGTTTAAACCAAATGTATGGTTAACTAGCTTATCGGTTGATATTAAATAATACTAATTTGTGATAATTACAGGAGAAGCAAAAAACTAAAGTAAAAGAGAAATTGCTGGAGTTTTGTGACATGCTCGACATACCAAGTACAAGGGCTACTGCGAGGAAAGTTTGTTCATTATTACTGTAATTTGTGTTTTAATTATGTCCACATGTCAAAGAAATGATAACCATTCTATTTCTTTGATTCATGAAGAACTATTTCTTAGTGATAGCTACTTAACATTCATGCAAATTGATCAATAAAAGCCAAAATGTATAGGCTATGAATGTCGTTCTTTTTCGTACATAGAATGCAGTAAAATGGAGGCAAGTCTATATATGCATTTAAAGTTACATATCTGAGTAATCTTCTCATTCCTTTTCTTTTCTTTAGAAAGTCAACTTTTTGTTGTTTTAAATGTTTTCTGTAGAGAGACCTCATTTCTGTGATTAGTTTTTATAGTTAGGAAAGTTCTGAGAATTTTTTTTATCCCTATTCCTATCTAGGAATACAACAGTTGTATCGAATTCGATCCTGCTACTGGGGTTGTGCTTCAATAGAAGGCTAAGGGGTGAATTTTGTGGTTTTCATGAACTCTAATTTGGTGATGCAATTTGTACTGCATTGTCATTTGTATGAGGATTTGTTAATACTACTTTCACTAGCATTAACATAATGCTAATTTGATACTAAAGCAGTTAAGCATCTATAATAGTTGTTAATAAGTGTAAAATGGACTTACAGAAAGATATCATTGCAAAGCTGATAGACTTTTTAGAGGCCCCTCATGCTACAACTGTCGTTCTACTTACTGTAAAAGACAAGGTCTTGAACTTTAACTGCAGCTTTTGCTAACTTTCAATTTTTACACATTTTCTAAGATATAGTTTCTGTTTTTTATCAGTTTAATAAGAGTAGAAAGTTGAAAATGGCTGTCAAGTCTGTGACCAAATCAAACCAATCTACAAAGGTTTTAGTTTCTACTTGTTGACATTAGAAATATGTTAGGATCAACCCGATTAAGCAACAAGTAAAAAAAAAAGCTAAATAAATTGAGAAACTGAACACACAAATTTAACGTGGAAAAAACCCCTCCAAAGAGGATAAAAAAACCACGGGCAAAGATAATTTTACTATAATGGAAAAAGAACGAAAAGTACAAAAGATGGAGATAAAAACTAAATCGCGAAAACCCGAAAACAAAGAACTCTCAAAACGTAAACACAAAATTATCTAAATGTGTTATGAGTTCTAATATCTAATGGGTGTGTTTTTCTAAGATTGTAAAATAGCCTATTTATAGGCTAAATTAGTAAGTCAAATAAACTATGCTAATAAATATTAAATATATTATACTAATAAATACTAAATATTCTAGAAAGAAAATATATTTTTGTTTAACTTGACTTGCAAACAATCTCTTAGAATTTGGGTCACACAACTCTAAAATCTCCACCTTGACACGAATTCTTTCAACGCCATCTTTGCCAAAGCCCGCCACGGGCCTACCTTGAACTATACAGGGAATTAACTGAGTCAAATCTATGCTTAGAAGCTGGAAGACTTCTAGCCTTCGACTTGTGCACTGCCAAATCAAAAACTAACCCAGGTCTAATTTTCACGAATACAGTGCCCTAACTTTTCAAAACCTGCATCCAAAATAAAATCTCTCTTCAATGAAACAGTCATACATTTTTCCCTCCTATGACCAAGTTGCCTCCGCTCCAAACGAGTTGACTTTGACTCCGTAACGGATGAGGGACATCCGATTTCACCGGTCACTGTAGATCCTTCCAGAATATAAAAACTGCCAGTTCTTTTACCTTTTAACAAAACAAGAGCTCCACGAGATACTTTAATACCGCTCGACTCGATGTTGATTCTACATCCTTTCAAATCTAAATACTCAAGAAGATGAGATTCTTTCGTAAATCAGGTACATACTTGACATTTGAGAGTGTCCTAATCGTCCCATCGTGTATCCTAATTTTAACAGTACCAATACCAATTACCTTGCTGGATGAATCGTTTCCCATACGTACAACTCCACCTTCAACCAAACTGTATGTGGAGAACCATTCTCTATTGGGACACATGTAGAAAGAACATCCCGATTCTAGGATCCACTCGGACGTGAGCTTAGAGTTATCACTTGTTGACATACTACAAGAAATCATCACCACCTTTATCGGCCAAATTAGCACCAACTACATCTTCTTCGTTACTCTCAGCAACTTTTTTATTTTGCAGTTTATAACAATTTATTTTGATGTGACCTAACTTTTTACAATAGTGACACATTTGTTCTCGTTTCTTTGATGCTACCAAAATGGAAGCTTACCTATCTGCCTTACTATCCAAACCAAACTCATTGTCTAGTTTGTCTCTACTCAACAAATGACCCTTCACATCTTCGAACGAGAGTTTGTTTCTGTCATAAATCAGGGTCTCCCTAAAAGACTTGTATGAAAGGGGTAAAGAGCACAATAATAGCATAGCCTAATCTTCATCGTCAATCTGAACCTCAACGTTCTTTAAATCATTTAAAAGAGTAATGAATTGACATATGTGATTTTTAAGAAGTACACCTTCGTTCATGCGAAACGTAAATAGACGTTGTTTCAACACTAAACGGTTAGCCAAATACTTAGTCGCATAAAGAGTTTCTAACCTTTTCCATAAGGCGGATAAGGTCTTCTCCATCAATACCTCAATACCTCCTGCACTACCGTATTCGCGAGGCACAACTGGATTGTAGACAAAGCCTTTTCATCAAGTTCTTCCCATTCTGTTTAATTTAGATTCTCAGGCTTTTTCCCGGTAACAACTTTTTTCAAGCCTGTTTGAACTAGAATTGCCATCATCCGAACTTGCCATAGATTGAAATTTGTCTCACCATCGAACTTCTCAATTTCAAACCTTGTTGCTGCCATCTCTGAACGAGCTGATCTACAAAAATTGAATTAGCTCTGATACCACTTGTTAGGATCAACCCGATTAAGCAACAAGAAAAAAATAGCGGAATAAATTGAAAAATTGAATATACAAATTTAACGTGGAAAAAACCCTTCCAAAGAGGATAAAAAAACCACGGGCAAAAATAATTTTCCTATAATGGCAACAGAATAAAAAGTACAAAAGATGGAGATAAAAACTAAACCCCGAAAACCCGAAAACAAAGAACCCCCAAAACGTAAATACAAAATTCTCTAAATGTGTTATGAGTTCTAATATCTAATGGGTGTGTTTTTCTAAGGTTGTAAAAGAGCCTATTTATAGACTAAATTAGTAAGTCAAATAAACTATGCTAATAAATGCTAAATATAACATATTAATAAACACTAAATATTCTAGAAAGAAAATATATTTTTATTTAGCTTGACTTGCAAGTAAACTCTTAGAATTTAGGTCACACAACTCTAACAAAATATAATATTTCAACAACCATTGCAGTGCTTTTAGACCTGTCAAGTGTGTTTATCATGTTTAAAGAACTATTAGTTTCCATTAAATCGTTAGATATATGGATGTAAAAGTCATTATCATTTTATATGTATATGCTTGTTTCTTGTGGCAAATTTTGTAAGACAAACTTTTGGGTTATGAGTGTATAGTGCTATTAAGGCAAAATGGTTGCAAAGGGAAAGGACAAAGCTAAAAAGAGGAAAGTTAAACCTAGTGATTATGAACTAAGGACTACAATTTGTGGGATTCTTAAGGAAGTTGACTTCAATACGGTAAGATCTGCTATAAATTTAGTACCTATAATGGCTGAATCAGTTACATAACATTTTGTAATAGCATCAGTCTGGTCCTGACATCAAACTTTATTCTGGTATTCTGGTTGTAAATTAGAAAGTCGGGCTATCAGGACTTTGTTCCTTGCTAAATAGGTCAGCACGAAAATTATTGTCATATCCAGCACCTCCATTGATTGGAAAGGACAACGTCTGAGGACCATAATTAATTGGTCTGTTAATGTAATCATGAATAAGAACATACTTAGCTGGTTCATTGAGTACAGTGCTGCTATTGATGTTCAATTTATTTATTATCTTTATGCATAAACATATTAGATTGATTAGTAAAATATTTACATGCAGTGAGATTGTCGTACACTCCCTCTCTGCTTCCAATTGCCAGTACGGTAATCAGCTAAGTCTTTTCCATTGCTTTGCAGTTTCGGAAATGATTATAACAATGACATTACTTTTGCTACTAAGTTTTCTGAAACACGCTATCCTTGATCCTTTTTTGGTCAATTTTATTTCAGATAAGACATAAGAATCTCAAGTGCTTTTGAGTTTTGTTAGTGTTAAGGAGTTAGAAGTTAGTTAGTTAGCTAAAGCGGTTGTTAACTGTCAAGTTAGTTAGTGCTATTCTCATTCTCTTCCATCTATTAAAGACTTGAACTCTCACATTAATGAATAGAGAAAGTATTATGAAGTTCATTCAGCTTCTGGTGTGATCTTGACAAGTTTTACCTAGATATATGCAATTGCAATTTCTTTTGCTTAAAGGATTTAAAATTTTACGCTCATGTTTTCATTTCCTTGTAGATGTTGATTCTAATATTCTTGCTGACATAAGTTGTATTAATTTGTTCTGTAGGTGACGTTTACTGACATTCTGAAGCTACTTGGTATGCTTCGTATATTTTTTTAATTTGCACCAAGAAATGAATTCTTTTCACTTGTATGAAATTCTGAAGATAAACGATACATTTAGTAACATACGTTAAATATGTTGCATTTCTGGCAAAACTTTGGAATTTTAAACCGTTTGTTTCGCACTTCCAAGGAAGTAATATGGTAACATACCTTGCATCCAGTATCAAATTACAAAAACCAATCATGGAAACCATCTTCATTGATTAATATCATAATGTCTTCTGATAAGGAAGTCTTGGCAATGGTTTGTGTTCTGAGTTTTTATTTCTAGACTCTGATGGAACCTTGACTCGGAATACGAAAGGTTGTTCGGGACTGAGTGCCTCACTCTTGAGGCTGCAGAATTATCTTCTATGCATATATCCTAATGGAGAGTTTGTACGTTTCAGTGCAAAGGTTTGATACTGACCTCACCCCGAGGAAGTTATCTACAAAGCTGATGATTCAGGAAGAGCTTACCAAACTAGCAGATGATGAAGATGGAGAAGAGGATGGTGAGAAAGATGGAGCCCAGTCTGCTGGTCAAGAGCTTGAAGCCTGACCTACAACAAGGAAAGGGAAACAACACCATGGAAGTAAGTATATATAGTTGTCTCTATCTTGTGCCAATATGTACTTTTTAGTTGTATCTTGGTAGGTTAGGTTGTAATTTATTCTAAGTTGCTTTTCTTAGCAATTCTTGGCATTTAATTAAATACGAGGTAGCCTTTTTGTAGAACCATTAACAAATTTTGTAGAAATTTTCCTCTGTAATGCAAACCCCGGTATCCTTTTTCTTTTGTGGATATCATATATGCATCCAGATTGATGTATTGAAGGTGCAAGTCTCAAATCATGGTTATATGATTAATTTAAGGCTAAACAAATTAAAGCAAATTTGGAGTTAATGCAAAGTTGATTCCCCCACTAATTATTGGAGCACTCACGGACTATCCTTAGTTATCAACTTGAGATGTCTACAAATAAAAGCTTAAATAATCAAAATTCAAAGCAGATAGTGCATGCTTTTGTGGAATACCAATAATAAAAGGGGTAAACTACATAGATAGTGACCCAACTCTCAAAAATTTTCATTTTAGGCATCCAAAATAAAAGTTTGCAATTTAAGCACCCACATTATATAATTCGGTCATTTTGATCACTCCATTTAAAATCACAAAGGGCAAGTTGATATGACAGTTAAAAAAATTAGTATAATAACAAATTTAGCCCTCAACTTTTACATATTATATCAATTTAATCATAATTTTAAAAATTAGCCCTCAAAATTTACAAATATTCTCAATTTAATCCTAATTCTAAAAATTTTAAAATATATATAAATACATAATATTTTAAAATATATAATAATAAATCTAAATTTTAATTTTATATTAATAATTTAATATTAAATAAAATAAAATTTTCTCTCCCCACCACCATCTCCCGTCCCTTTCCTTTTCCCCACCACCATCCTCTCCCTCCTCCACCATTGTCTCTCTTGGAGAACCAGTGGGGAGAGGGACAGTGGAGGGAGGATGGTGGGGAAAGGGAGAGGACTGGGTGGGTGGGGAATTTTTTAATATAATATTAATACAAATATTAGTATAAAATTTAAATTTATTATTATATATTTTAAAAAATATTTATGTATTTTATATATTTCTTTGAATTTTTAGTATAAGGATCAAATTGAGAATATTTATAAATTTTGAGTGTTAATTTTAAAATTATGATTAAATCGATATAATATGTAAAAGTTGAGGCTAAATTTATTATTATATTATTTTTTAATTGGCACAACAATCTACCGTTTGTGATTTTAACAAAAGTGACTAAAATAATCGAACTATGTAACGTAAATGATTAACTTATAAATCTTTTATTTCATATGTTTAAAATAAAAAAAATTGAATGAGTAATTTACCTAATAAAATAAATTTGTTATGAATTACACATCCTAGGCTTAAAAACATTATTTATGAAATGGGTTTTAAATAAAAGGTAGGAAGCCCCACAAGTATAATATATTAAGAAGAAAATTAGAAAACAACAAAGCATTTCAAAGTTCAAATTTTCTATAAATATTATTAGTACTAACAGGAAATAAACTCCTTTGAGTACATGAAATGCTTACTTAATATGATATATAATAAACAACTGTCCTTGTACCCAAAACAAAACAAGAACACCAACTGTCCTCAAACTAATTTTTTTTTAGATTATTATATTATAAAGTCCTTTTTCATCAATACAATACAATGAGATGTAGCATTCAATTGATTTATCATTTCTTATTAATGGTATAGAGTCTTGTTAAGGAGGGACTATTTATCTTATGCCTACTTAACATATTATTTTATTATTCTCATAATTTTTAGTGCATTCATAAAAACATTTTAATATAATACTAATAAGAATACTCCAATGACACTCTTTAACAAATTATAATTATTATATAATAATATCTCAACATTTGACACTTAATACAATGTTATTATAAATAACTAACTAGGATTTATCAAAACTCCAATATGAAATATTATTCTTAACTATCTATAAATTTACCATCTTAAAAATGACTTTTTGACCTTTCAGCTTTACAAAAATCTCATTTTAGTCCTTTATTTAATTTTTCGTCTCTTTTAGCTTATGAACTTGTATTTTTTCTCAAATTACCCTAAAATGAATAAAAATTTAATTTTTTTACCTTTATTGACATGGCATAAACATGGTTGCCACATGGATGACACATCATCATTTAATTAATTTTTAAATTTTAAAAATTTAAATTTAAATTTAATGTTGACATGCTATCCATATAGCAATCCACATATATGTCACATCAATAAAATTTAAAAAATATTAATCTTTTATTGACAAAAATATAAATTTAAAAATTAAAAGAAATAAATAATTAAAATAATTTTTTATAAAGTTGAAAGTCAAAAAAATTATTATGCTATTTTCTAAATGTGAAATTAAGAATATGCTTAAAGCTGACATATGTAATAATGTGATAAAAAGTCAAAATCAAAACACTCAAAATTGTATTTAATAATAATTTGGTTGTCATCTTAGATATTTTTTAACTGTCTTGCAACAAACAATAATGACTTTTGCGGGAAAGTTTAACTATTCTGCTTAATTATAATTCAGTAATTTGTCTTTTATCTTTATTACTTACCTAATTATTCCAATACCCAAAGATATTTTGGACATAATTACTTTTAAGTGCTTTGATTGAAAAGGAAAAGTCCACGCTAATCACGTTGGAGTCATACTCTGGAAACTAATCTAGGGCTTAGATTTTACCTGTTGAAACAACACTCTTATCAGAAAAGAACGACCCAGAGCCAACCACCCAGCCCGGGGGGCCAGTTTATTTTTTTCCAACTTAATCCTTTGTAAATTTACACCATCACTCTCCCAAAAATATAAGTAGACCCTCCAAAGTTTAAGAATTTTGTAATTTTCCTCTTTGTATATATATTATATATTTCTTAAAAATATAAGAAAGTCCCTCCAATAATTTTATAGAATTAAAAATAATATTAAAAATTTATTCTTAAAAAAATAAAGTGAAAATCTTCTTGAAGAAGTTGAATAATATTTTATAAGTAATATAATAATAATAATATATAAAGAAAAGATGAAGAGACTTTTATTATCTTCCGTCTTTGTATTGGTGCTTAGCAAAGAAAGGAAAAAAAATTCTTTATCATTTTTCCTCCAAATTTGAAATATAAAATATGTTTTCTTCAAACTTTTAATAGATTTTGAATATTTTAAACTTGTTTTACATATATGTATCAATAGTTTTTGTTTTATCAAGTATATTAAAAGTTGCCATTAAAGGATATTGATGGAACTTGGAAGCTTATAAAATTAAGTGAAATGTGTATGTTTTTTTATGTAAAATGATTAGGAGACGATTTCTAAATTGTTAGAAATGTAAAAAAAAAAATTGTTAGATAATAATATTATAGTTAGTTACAACCAAAGTGAAGGGGAGGAAGAAAACCTTGGTAACTTTATTTAAAATTATGTCAAATGATAGCTTGTGAAGTAGTGAGCATTCATGTGAAAAACGAATAAAAAAATGGTTAACTTAGTCAAATGATATATATTTCGTCTTAATTGTTGGAATACTGCTTCTTTTAAATATATTTTTTTATATGTTTAAATAGAGTGGTATGTTGGAATACTATTTCTTTTGATTCGATTGCTTATATGCTTAAATCGTCAGATACATAACACTTCTAATTTTAGCTTGCCCCCCAAAATCAATATTCTAGCTCTACCACACCAACCACCTATCTATATACTATATATATATATATATATATATCTTTTCTTTTTATACACAACTCTATATACACTCAAAATCTTATCACGCGCGGAAAAAAAATTACATATGGTATGTTTAAAATAATAGTTATGGAAGAACATTTACGTACTTCCATACTGAGTTAGTGCCCAGTGACTTGTGACACTAACTTAGTCAAAAACTTAAATAATAGTGTAAATATAAAAGGATTAATTGAATTGGTGTAACTCATTAATCGAGTGTCAACTCAATTATGAATTTACCAAAAACTCTATTTTTTAACCATATAAATTATATTATTATAAGAGTGTTTTCATCTTTTCATTTTTTATGAATCAATATAAATTTACAATTGAAGGAATTTGAACCAAAAGCACTATGAATATAATAGGCTCAACTTTACCATTTCAAATAAAGCATAATTTGATTTGTAATATAGACATATAATAAATATATTTGTTACACAAATTTTTTTACTCACGTGTGCCATAATTTAGTAAATATATCATTTATTTGAATTACATATTAAGTCATTGATGAGTTGGTGTTACGAGTCTACCAAACACCAATTTAGTTGAATAATGATTGAAATAATATTATTTTAGGGATATTTTTATCTTTTATAATTTTTAATAAAAAATACCAATTTGTTTGTTTGTATAGCAATGTTTGCAAAATATTTGTTATATGATACAATTTTTCACTTGTATCATAAGTATTTAAGAGTTTGATTGAGTTGGTATTATTCATTAACCAAATCATTAATAAATTATATAAAAATATTTTTTATAAGGTAATAAATATTATTTTAAAATATTTTTCATTTTAATTTTTATACAAATCTGGAGAAAATACAAATTACACCATAAACTTTAATGTTTTAACTTTACTTCAACTAAAACCTAATTTGCATTCTTTTTTTTTAAATAAAACCTAATTTGCATATCCAATTTTTATAAATATATTTATTATATAATATTTCAATAACTTTGTAATCTAATTATATTTATACTACAATATAAAATGAAAAAACACTAGATATTTAAAAAATATACATGGATAATTATCTTATCTTATAATAAATAAAATAATTATCCTATATATATATATCCTATTTATTTGGATGTTTATTTTCAAACATAAACATTTTATATTTGGAACTTGATGACTGACTTTCTGTAATATTTTCTATCTAAAATAAGCTTGAATCATTTCTCAGTCCAAGCATAATATAAAAATATACATCAATTTCACTTTGAATTTAAATAATCATTATTACTAATTTTTATTTCATATGACATTAAATTTCTTTTATTCCTCAAACCTTTTACTACCATTTTGTATACTAATTTTTTTCTATTTACATTCTCTATATATAAAGTTCCATATATATCCACCTTTTCCCTTTCACTGTTTTTTCAGTATCAAAGTACCAAATCTGTCTATAAGGTCAAGTGTTCTTTCGGGAAAAGGATATTTGAAGAACTCAAATATATATATATATATATATATATATATTCTTTCTTTGGTCCTCAGCATCTTCCATTAAAACAAGCTTCGCTTTTGTCAACCATAAAAACCCTACCAAAAGAGAGGAAACTGAAAACCTAGTACTAGTACTAGTATATATAATATATATATATTCAACTCAAGTTCCTCTTTATCACTGCAAAAAAAAAAAAAAAAAGAGAAAAGAAACCCATTATAGACCTTTGCTCACCATCCAAAAACGATCCAGCCATGGCGGATTCAGACAGTGAATCAGGAGGAGCTCAAAACAACGCTTCAAACGCAGCAGGCAACAATAACCATCTTTTTTCCCCGAAAGAGCAGGACAGGTTCCTGCCTATTGCTAACGTTGGCAGGATCATGAAAAAGGCTTTGCCTGCTAACGCCAAGATATCCAAGGAAGCTAAGGAAACGGTGCAGGAATGTGTATCGGAGTTCATCAGCTTCATCACCGGAGAAGCGTCTGACAAGTGTCAAAAGGAGAAGAGGAAGACCATCAACGGTGATGATCTCTTGTGGGCCATGACCACCTTAGGCTTTGAAGACTACGTTGAGCCCTTGAAGGTTTACTTGCAGCGGTTTAGGGAGATGGAAGGCGAGAAGACCACGGTTGCACGTGATAAAGACGCGCCTCTTGTTGCTGCTAGTGGTGGTGGTGGTGGTGGGGTGTATGGGATGATGGTACATCAGCATCAAGGACACGTGTATGGTTGTACTGGGTTTCATCAGATGGGTAGTGGGTTGGGTAAAGGTGGGCCTCCGAATAATTTGGGTAGGCCGAAGTAGTTTCCCATCTGTCACTATCACTGACACGTGTATGATTTTCTTATGAATTTGATAGTAATTTCGGGTTTGTTAAATTTGAGCCTACTCCAAATTGGGTTGGCCCAGTTAGGTCATCATTGGGTACACGTGTAAGCTTTAAGAGAAGCTAGTTATGATAGGGCCCACTAGTCATCTCAATAACACGTGTACGGTGAAAAGAAGGAAGAGGCAGTTTTGGGCCCTTGGATTTGAGATCCGCAGCGTAGAGATTTTAGTTATAGTTCGGTTTCCAGTAGAAGAATAAAACACTAGGATTATATTTCTGTGATGATTTTGAGCTGCCCTCTGCTCTAGTTATTATGATTTTATTATTTATAAATTACTTAATTTGGGTTAAATA
Source organism: Gossypium arboreum (assembly GCF_025698485.1). Classification (NCBI taxonomy): domain Eukaryota; kingdom Viridiplantae; phylum Streptophyta; class Magnoliopsida; order Malvales; family Malvaceae; genus Gossypium; species Gossypium arboreum. Next base: position 108,668,994 of record NC_069070.1, on the reverse strand, counting down.
ATGTGACATTTGCAAATTTTCTATGCAACTCAATTTTACTTTTAAATTTTATATATTTAAAAGGCACATTTTGATAATTTTTTGAAGCAAGTTAAATAAAAATTAATGTAATTGAATTAAGAAATAAAAATATTGTAAATGATTCAAATGATAGATACCACAACAACAGATTCAGGTGGTAATATACACATTGATTATAAGGTTAACAAATCCGGAAATTATTTCAATGCAAATTATTGTGATCAAAATGTTTTATTTATAATTAAGCTGTAAAGGCAAAATTCTTTAAAGGAGGAAGTCTCCATATAAGGAGATTTTGAGTGAATTACTCTTTAGATATAACGCAATAAACAAATTTTTATATCTTATTTTTTATTTTATATCATTAATTCTTAAGTTTAATTACAACTACGGATCTTTATGGATTAGGTCGGACTGAGTTTCAGTTGGGTCTATGTATAATAGTAACATTTCTGTGTTTATCAAGCTCGGTCCAATTCGAAATATGGAATTAAAATTTTGTCCAAATTCATTCATATTTGTAAATGGTTAACCCAAACTCGTTTTAGGTTCATTTGTATTATTTTTAATATTTTTTATTTATATTATAAATTACATAATATATAAAAATAACATAATATAAAACATTCTACAGTAAAGATGTAACATACATAACTGAAGGATACCAATAAGATGTACAACTACATGACTGAAGGATACCAATTGGTTCATGCAGAGTGAATTCCTCGTTAAGGGAGAAACATTGTAAATCGTTCATGGGGATGAGTGGTCATTGGTAGAGCAATATAAAATATCTGTTTGTCATATTGTGTATTTGACCTCTAGCAGTTGTATTAGTTTGGTTTCACAAGTTGATTTTCTGTCACCTGTTTTCGTTGAATGCGTTGAGGAGGGTTATAGAGAAGTATCTTAAAACTTTTAGTATGTATATACTTTTGGAGAGGGACGGTGGTGGGAGGAGGGATGGAGACAGTGGTGGGGAGGTTTGGTGGGGAAGGGTGGGGATTTTTATTTTATTTAATATTAATATAAATATGTTTATTTAATATTAATATAAAATTTAAATTTATTATATATTTTAAAAATATTTATGTATTTTTATATATTTTCTTAAAAATTTTAAAATTAGAATCAAATTAAGAATATTTATAACTTTTAAGAGTTAATATTTTAAAATTATGATAAAATCGATATAATGTGTAAATGTTAAGGGTTAAATTTATTATTATACTAATTTTTGTAGTTGACACGTTAGTTTGCCATTTGTGATTTTAACATGAGTGACCAAAATGATTGAACTATGTAATATGAGTGTTTAAATTGCGAACTTTTTATTTTGGATACTAAAATAAATTTTTTATTATTATAGTTAAGTGGCTATTTGTGTAATTTATCCTATAAATTATTATTTTTAATAGTATTTGGTAATATTTCAAAATATATATGAATATGAATTAAATAATAAATTTTAAAGAATACAATACATGAACAGCTTATAGATTTTTGGAATCGGGTCTACTTTTCTGGTACCCTAAGGCGACCAAATTAGAGTTAACGGCTATTTTAGTAGAAACAACTTTTTGAAATACACTCCCAACGGTCAAAATTTCTGTATTTATCCTAATCAAATCCTTTAACCTGTTACTTGACATTTTCAAATTCTGAAAGCCTACTTTTATAAATTTCTCACTTTCTCCTTTTCCATCTTTAAAAACAGAAAATCATCAATCATCAAAGCAAATAGAGAAGAATTTAGAAAGCAAAGATGAATAGACTCATCCATGTTTCTATTTGTGTTCTCTTTATTTCTGTTACTGGCATCCTAGTAAAAGCCGATAATGCACCTTCTCCATCGCCAAAGACAACTCCTGTGTCTCCGGCGAAACCTCCGTCCACTTCTTCAAGTCCTCCAATGACATCACCTTCTAAATCTCCTTCATCATCACCTCCGTCGGCAACTCCTGCCAGTTCCCCATCGATAATATCGCCTCCGCCTGCAACAACTCCCACTGCTATGCCCACACCTTCTCAATCTCCTACTGCCACTCCGCCTGCTTCTTCTAGCCCCCCAGCTCAATCCCCAGCGACTCCACCCCCAACGGCAAGTTCTCCTCCGTCCATGACTCCAGTCGGGGCTCCACCTGTTGCGGAAGGTCCGGTTGGAACTCCCGAGTCTTCTGCCAACATTCCTTCTAGTTCAGCGACGCCAGCGGAGAGTCCTGCAATTTTCCCATCGACCAGTAGCCCGCCGATGGCGACTCCAGTGGGCTCGTCGCCGGAGAGTGGGGAGGGTCCAGCGGTTAATGATGAGTCGGGTTCAAAATCTGGTTACGAAGTGGGGTTCGTTGTTCTAATAGCGAGTTTGGTTATTGGATCGGCGTTGATTCTTTAGATTTAAATTTTTTTTAGAGTTTAAAAGGTTCTGGTTTCCACATTATTATTTCATTTGCATGTATTATTTGATATAAATAAAATTATTGTGTGGATTATCAATTTTTTGGCTTTTATCATTTGGGAGGAGCAAAAATGAAATTGTCCTTAACCATCTCTCCTATGAGTTACCTACTAAATTATATACATACACCTTAATTCCAAATGCTGAATTTGATATTTTTAAATGGCAATCAATTAAAACCAGAATAATATTATTTGTGAATTAAAATTCTATTTTAAATGAAAAATGTTCTACTTATACAGTCATTGTCCAACAATCGAGAAAGCAGATTCTCAAAGTGATAATCAATCAAATAGAAAAGTTGTAGAAGATGGACCACTAGCACCTTTACAATATATCTCTATCGTATCAATAAAAATAAAAAGAGTAAATTATACCCATGATCACTTTTCTTTACTTCAAATTACATTTTAATCATTTATATTTGAAATGTTATGTTTTAGTCACTTAGTTACTGAGCCATTAATTGTCATTAACGATGTAATGATAAGCTGACGTGATATGTTAAATTATCTGTTCAAACAAAAATTTTAGGTTAAATTATACAATTGGACCCTTTTGAGCAATTTAATTTTTTCTTTTATGTTCTTTAAACTTTCCTTCCTTTTTTTCATTCTCTTCTATTTCTCCCTCTGTTTTCCTACCTTGTCAATTTCTTTTATCATATCAAGAAGTTGAATTGGCAGTGAAGAGAAGTCGAAAGCTATCATTGCCTATAACCAAAACCCATACCATGCTTCTTTCTTCACTGCCAATTCGACTTCCTAATATGTTAAAAGAAATTGAGAAGGTAGGAAAGTAGAAGGAAAAATAAAAGAGAATGGAAAATAAAGAAAAAAAAAAGAAAAGTTAAAATATTATAAAATAAAAAAATTAAATTGGCCAAAATGAAAAGAAATATGGGGATCAATTGTATAATTTACCCTAAAATTATTGTTTGAAATGATGATTTAACATGCCACGTCAGTGTCTAAAATTTTACAACACGATAACGTAAGTGACTAAAACGTGACATTTCAAACATAAATGACCAAAATGTAACTTGAGGTAAACAAAAGTGACCATGGGTGTAGTTTACCCAAAAAAAAATACTCTATATATTAATATATAATCAACAAATTAAATATAATGGTTAAAATATCAATTATATAAATAATTACGAAAGTGTGTAAAATTATTTTAATGTTTACATTATATATAAGTGAATCCTCCTTAATTTATTTGACTTCTTTTTCTTATTTAATTAAAACTAATGAAATATTTTGGATTTCACTTAAAAATAAACTAATTTAGAAAAAACAAACATTTTATTCCTAAAAAGTATGCCCGTAGTGTGGCTTTTCTCTGTATGCCCGTAGTGTAGCTTTCTGTTCTTAGTTTTTTTAGGAAGTTTTCTGTCATCTTTTTGTGTTTTGGTTCCTTTTGCGAAGATATGGAGAACATCTTAGCAAGTTTACAAATCGAAGAGGAAGAGGAGAGTGGAGATAAAGAGTTGTGGGAGATTGAAATAGAAGAAAACTTAACGGAGCAGGCCATTAATTTTTGTTTAATCGGTTGTTTCTTTACAACAACGACTATCAATTTCCAATCTATGCGCACGGTGATGGCCAATCTCTGGTACACTATAAGAGGGGTTTCTATTACTGACATTGGTGAAAAAAGTATTCTTTTTCGTTTCTTTTGTAAAGTGGACAGAGATAGAGTGGTTAAAGGGTCACCATGGACCTTCAACAATCATTTGTTCATCATCTTTATGTTAAAAGTGGGGGAAGACACGCTGGAAGTGCCTCTCAATAACGCCAATTTCTGGGTTCAGATCCCTGATCTACCTTCAGGTCTGTATTCAGAAAATATTGCAAGACAGTTTGGTGACTTTATAGGTTCTTTCATAAAGTATGATACAAAAGCCATTACAGCAAGTCTACGAAATATTATGAGAATTAGAGTGCAAGTGGATGTCCGAAAACCTTTGAAGAGACGGAAGCGATTACTGGTTGCTAAATCGAAAGAATTTTGTGTCAGTTTTAAATATGAAAAGTTAACAACTTTCTATTTCTTATGTGGACGTCTAGGACATGGAGAAAGCTTCTGTCCGATTCGAATGTATCATGGGAGTAAAGATTTACCGATGGAATGGGATATTTCGTTAAGAGCTCTTCCTCGGTGAGCGATGGTAAGTGGGAGTCCTTGGCTTAAGGATTTCGTTACAGATTGGGGAGTAATGGCAGGGGCATCAGGATCAAATTCAGGGAGCGATTATAGGAACCAACATATTCCTAATTTGATGCGCATTTATGAAACAAATTTAGGGTTAAACTTGATGGGTAAGTCTTTTTCCCCCCAAGTGAAGAAAATTTTATGGACGATGGAGCAATGAATGAGGAAGGGCCTATTCTTGTCAATGAAGGAAAAAAAAGATTGAGGCCCAATTTTGTGCAGGAAGTTGCAATTCAAAGCGATTCTTCTGAAAGGCATAGGGAATGGATGAACTTTTATCAAAATGAAAAATCGGCCGAACCTACTTAGCGGGTCAGCCGAATATTATGAAAATTTTAAGCTGGAACGTTCGTGGACTGGGGAATCCACGGTCTGTCCGACGTGTTCAGCATTTGCTGAAAGAATATTGTCCCCATATTTTTTTCTTTATGGAAACTAAAGTTGATAGAAGTAGAATGGAAAGAATAAGGAGAAAGTTCGAGTATAAGAATGGAATTGAGGTTGCGACCAATGGTACTAGGGGTGGTCTTTCTATTAGTTGGACTAATGAGGTTGATATTTGACTATTGGGTTATAATGACAGTTGTATTGATGCTATGGTCATTAATAACAACGATAGACCGAATTAGTGTCTTATCGGGTTTTACGGAGCTCCTGATGTTAGAGACAGAATTGGTTCTTAGAATCTGCTTGGAAACCTCAATCATAATTTTTCAGAAGCATGGGTCGTGTTGGGTGATTTTAATGAAATCTTATCTAATCAAGAAAAATATGGAAGAAGACTTAGAGAGGAAAAACAAATCGAAGCTTTCAGAGATGCTTTGGATTATTGTGGACTCACGGATCTTGGTTACCAAGGTCGTTGGTATACTTGGGAAAGGGGGAATTTTGAGTCTACCAATATTCGAAAAAGATTAGATAGAGGAGTTGAGAATCTCCAATGGTATAATTTTTCTCTAATTATAAGCTTGTTCATTTACCAAATTCGACTTCGGATCATTGTCCTATTTTCCTAAATTTTGATTTTTCTGCTAATGATAAATATGTAGTTAAGAATCGGGATTTTCGATTTGAAAAATGTGGTTATTAGAAGAGTCATGTTATGTTGAAGTTAAGCTTTTGTGGGAATTGAATAAGCATCTTAATGTTCCGGAGCGTCTTTATGCTATTGGCGAAGGTCTTAGTAGATGGGCAATGAGGATTAGGGGGGAGAAAGATGGTAAAATGATTTATCTTAATAGCAGATTGAATGCTCTTTACAACGCCCCTCCGAATAACGAGACCTTGGAGGAAATTATTGAAGCTAAGCTAGATCTTAATCTGGATATAGATAAAATCGAAATGTATTGGGAACAAAAGGCCCAATCTAATTGGCTTAAGAATGGGGATCGTAATACGAATTTTTTCCACAGTCTTACTTCTAACAAACGCCGCATGAATAAGATCATGAGACTCAGATGTGAGGATGGTTCGGTTATTACTGAGGAAGATGAGATGATGAAGACAGTAGTCAGCTATTTTAAAGAATTATTTACTAGTTCTCGGCAGAAGGATGATGATAATACCTATGAAGGAGTTTCCTCAAGAATATCTCCATCTATGAATGAACAACTATTGCGTGAGTTCAAGGTGGAGGAAATCATAGAGGTTCTTTGGGAGGTAGAGCCGACTAAAACGTCAGGAGTTGATGGTTTTCATGCTATTTTCTTTCAAAAGTTCTGGCACATAATCAGGTAGGATGTAGCAAAGTTTTGTTTACAAGTCATTAATAGGGAGACTTCACTTCATGAAGTTAATTCTACTAAGATTATTCTCATTCCTAAAGTAAGTGATGCGGATATGATGTCTCTATTTCGCCCTATTAGTCTATGTTCAGTCTTATACAAAATAATTTCTAAGACCATTGCTAATAGATTGAAATTGGTTTTGGACCAATAGCGTTTGTGCCGGGTAGACTAATCTCAGATAATGTCCTTATGGTATATGAAATTTTACATGCTTTGAAGAAAAAGAGAAAAGGGAAGAAAGGTTTTTTTGCGTTAAAGCTTGACATGAGCAAAGCTTACAATAGAGTGGAGTGGGGTTTTTTAGAAGGAATGATGAAGCATATGGGTTTTGCATCGGACTGGATTAGTTTGATCATGTATTGTATCTCTTCGGTGTCTTATACTGTCAATTTCAATGGGTCCTCGAGTGAGAAATTTCTCCCTCAAAGGGGACTACGTCAAGGGGATCCTTTAAGCCCCTACCTTTTTTTTGATTTGCACGAAGGGCTTCTCAGCTTTATTAGACTCTGTTATTCAGACGGGCAACTTAAAAGGGGTGAAAATTTGTAGGGGGAGCCCTGCTGTCACTCATCTATTTTTTGTTAATGATAGTATTATTTTTGGCGATGCAAACAATATAGGAGGGCGGGTTTTGATGGATATTATGAAACGTTATGAAACTGCATCAGGGCAGAAGATAAACCTTGATAAGTCACAGGTTTTCTTCAGCTCAAATGTCTCTGATATTTCTTGTAGTCATTTGGTGCAGATGTTAGGAGTTCGGCGATCGCTACGTATGGAGAGATATTTGGGTCTCCCTACGATGGTTGGGAGGAAAAAGAAAGATGCGTTTCAGCATATTTGTGATAGGATGAGGATGACAGTTCAGAGTTGGGGAGCTAAACTTCTTTCCCAAGGTGGAAAAGAAGTTTTTATTAAAGCGGTCCTTCAAGCAATTCCTACATACTCGATGTCGTGTTTCCTGTTTCCTAAGACATTGTATACAAAGCTTGAAAGTATCATGAGTAGGTTTTGGTGGCAAAAAATTTCAACTCGAAATGGAATGCACTGGTGTAACTGGGCTAATCTCAGTATTCCTAAAAATTGTGGTGGTATGGGTTTTAGGGATCTTGGCAAGTTTAATATTGCCCTTTTAGCAAGACAAGGTTGGAGGTTAGTTACTAATCTGAATTCTTTATTGGGACGTATTTATAAAGTTAAGTACTATCCCCATACCTCTTTTGGAATGCCACTTTAGGCACTAATCTGTTGTATACTTGGAAGAGTATTTTTGCGGCCAGAAAGGTTTTAGAAAATGGTTTGGGTTGGAAAGTGGGATCAGGTTCCCAAATCTCAATTTTGCAAGATTATTGGTTACCCCATTGGGCAGGGGGAAAATTTAGGCTACTCCTGCAAACAACGAGTTTGATAGAGTGTCTGAGCTTACTGATTATTCTACTAAGTCTTGGAAAGTGGATTTAATTAGTTGGTGTTTTACCCCTTTGGAAGCTATTGCAATCTGTTGCATTCCTCTTTCGATTTACAACTATGAAGATAGAATGGTGTGGTTTGCTGATAACTCCGGCAGGTATACGATTCATAGTGGGTATCGTTGTCTTGTTGGTTCGCGGGTTGAAGACGCTATGAATACTGACTCATCAGGAGTTTACAAAAAAATTTGGGAATTAAATCTTCCCCTAAAGATCAGATCATTGTTTGGTGATTTACAAAAGATTATATTCCTACTGCTGTTAATCTATACAATAGACGTATTAGCTCTTCCTCAAGTTGCCCCAACTGTGGTGAAGCCTCGGAGAATTTCATGCATACTCTCCTGGTTTGTGGACCTGCGAAAGATGTTTGGCAATCAATGGGGGTTGACTGGTCAAATTTCAATGAGAGTATGGATTTTTGTACCTGGCTTAACTTGGTTTTTCAAGATAGAAGGCATGATTTTGGTGAAATTGCTACAACCACGGCCTGGGCACTCTGGCAAGCCCGAAATAAACGTACAATGAAGGGAAATCGACAATCAGCCCAAGATATCTGCTCTCTTACTTTCAGTGTTATAAAGGAGATGCGTGAGTTGAAAGAGAGAATACCTGCTCCAGTAAACAAAATGAATCTCATTTGGATGCCTCCTCAAGAACCTTTTGTCAAGGTAAAGTTCGATGGTGCATTCAAAATAACTCTTCATCAGTCATCTTCTGGTTTTATTATCAGAAATTCTAGGGGTCAGGTGATGGGATGCAGAACCATTTTTAATAAGTTTGTCTCGGATTCGTTCACTGCTGAGCCTATAGTCTGCCTTTAGGCTCTGGATTTCGCTAGGGATATGGGTTTTACTCATTTGCAAATGGAGGGTAATTCTAGAACTACGATTGTTAAAATAAACCAAGTTCTTCCAGATTTTTCAGACATGGGGACTTACATCAAAGAAATAAAGATAAAAGTAAGTTCTTTTCAGTGTATTTCCTTTCAGCATGTTGACAGACGAGCGAACATGGTTGCTCATACGTTAGCAGAAGAGAGGATGTTGATTTCGGAAGATAGTTTCTAGGTCGAGGACTTACCAGCAGTGGCAGAAGTTTACTTGGCCAGAGATCTTGCGGGCATGGCTTCTCAGTTTTGAAGGGTGCTCTGTATGGGGTTTTTGGCTGGAGAAATTTTTGGGTTTTTATTAATCTGCTGCTGAGATAGAAGTGGGCATTGATTTTTCGTTCCATCTTTCCCACTAAGTTGTGCCGAGAGTTTATGTTTTTTTCTCTGTAGTGCTTTACAGCTAAGGGTGGTTTATTAGTTTTATCATTTGTTTGGTTTTTTTGTATTTGACTCTTTATTTTTTATTTCCAATAAATCTCTCAGTATTTACGTCAAAAAAATAAACTAATTTAATAGAAAAGTTAAGAGTCTGCCAAAGTAGCACGTCATTTTCTTTCTTTTTATCTGCTGTAGTCACAGTTTTGTTGGAGATTTTGTCTCCATTTTAGCCAAAAACCTAGGGTTTTTATGAAGAAAAAGTAGTCACAATAGTAAGCCTCCTCCAATTGCATATCATCACTGATTCATTGGAGAGGTTCCCTTTGTCTTTTCTAATAAATTTAGGGATCTGGACAAGGAAAAAGCAACGACAATTAATTTTGCAAGGCGCAAAACAAAAAGAATGGAGGATGAATTAGCAAATTTAAATCTTGCTAATGAAGAAAAAGACTCAACATATAGGCAAGAAGAAGATGAAGTTGAAGACGAGTTCAACTTCTGTCTGGTAAGGAAAGTATTAATTGAAAGTGCAATACACTTTCCGTCTATGAAGTATGTGTTAGCAGAACTATGGCACCCGATTGAAGGAGTTACAATTACAGAAATTAAAGACAAAAGAATCTTATTCCGGTTCTATAATGAGATTGATATAAAAAGGGTAGTTGATGGTTTACATTGGTTTTTAGACACTTAATAATTTTCCACAGTTTAGTTATAAGGGAAGCTCCGATTTAAGTTCCACCTTTATGTACAAACATTTGGGTACAAATCCATAATCTACTTACAGGATACATTTCAAAAGGTATGGCCAAACAATTGGGGAATTTTATAAGGGCTTTTCTAGAATATGATGTGGTGCTTACAACTAAAGAAGCCAAGAAATACATGAGGGTTCGAGTACGTTTGGATGTGTGATCCCCACTAAAAAGGAAGAAATGTATTGTGTATGGCTAGGATAAATCTACATACGCGAGGTTTCAGTATAAGAAGCTATCGTTATTTTGTTTTCTTTATGCAGGGCTAACGTATAGAGAAAGCTTTTGCCCAATCTGATTAACGATGGTGACAATAGAGATGGAGTTTGGATGGGATATCACTTTGAGAGCTCTACCCAAAAGTGCAGAACCGTTGTTGAGCCAATGGTTGATAGAGGAACCAAAGGAGGTGAGAGTTAAAATGAATAGGGACAATAGAGGAAAAAACCCAGTTGGAGGAGAACAATCGGGGAAAGATCTCACTAAAAGAAACAATGAAATACGAACAATTACACCTAGGGGTTTTAGGAAAGGAGTTGTAGAAAATGTTAAGAGGAGATATGAGAACGCTGAAGTTATAAAAAAGAACAAAACAAAGGAGGCACTGGAAAGTCTTGAAGATAGGCCAATGGAGTATAAGTATGGAAAGAAAAGACAAAGAATTCAACAAGATGGAAATAGCAATAATACCATTTTGATGATCATAGATTCAAATATTGAGATATCAACAACCACCAATGAGCACGTCGACCGGACGCAATGAAAACACTAAGCTGAAATGTCTGTGATCTATGGAAACTACGGGTGATTAGACATCTCAAGAACAATTTGAGACAGATACAGCCTCAACAGTTGTTTCTCATAGAAACAAAGGTCAGTTCGAGAAGGATGGAAAAGATAAGACGAAAGTATGGATATGTGAACGGTATTGATGTGGGAGCCGAAAGATCAAAGGGTGGACTATCACTTAGATGGAAAGATGATCTTTCAATAAGCCTAAAAAGTTTCTCTAAAGCTCATATTAATGTGGAAGTGGCTATTGAAAATAAACCTAAAGTTTGGAGATTTACTGGTTTTTATGGATCTCCAGTTGAAAATTTGTGAAAAGACTCATGGAATTTTCTCAAATAGTTGAAGGAAAGTAATGATCTACCTTGGCTAGTGTTAGGAGACTTCAATGAAGTTATTTACTCGTTTGAAAAAGAGAAGGCTATTTAAGAGAAGAACGATAGATGACTGCTTTTAGAGAAGCATTAGAAGATTGTGAGTTATATGATCTAGGCTTCTTAGGTTAATGTTTTACATAGGAAGGGGAAAGTTACCAGGGAACAATATCCAGGAAAGACTTAATAGAGGGGTTGCAAATCCAGCATGGTGGGACCAATTCCCAGGGTATTTAGTTTCACATTTAAATCATAATATACCGAATCATTGTTCAGTTTTAGTCGACAATATGGAGAGTAAAAGAATACGAGGTGAATTTCCTTTCTGTTTTAACTCAGATTAGGTATTTTGAAAGAAATTTTGAAGACCAATTAGATAAGGATGGAAATCGAATGAAAAAGTTTACCGGAAAAGCTAGAAGAATTAAGTAGAAAAATGAAGGAATGGGTAATAAATACCAAAGAAAAGGTTAAAAGAATTAAACGAGAAGGACCCAGAAAAAGAAAATCTAGTAGAAATTGTGAAAGTCAAGCTGGCATTAAACTTAGAAGCTGATAAAGAAGAGATGTATTGGGAACAATGAACAAGAGTGAATTGGCTCTGAAGGGGAGATCGTAATACTTCTTTCTTTCATAAATATGCATCAACCAGAAAAAGACGAAATACGATTGTAGGACTGGAAGATAATAATGGAAGATGGTTAAAAGAAGAACAAGAGTTGATTGACTTGGCAACAAATTTCTTCAAGGAGCTATTTACCTCAAAACCAATACAAAATTGCAAGAACCTAAGAGTAGAAATCCAACCATGTACCACGGTAAGTATAAAAGAAGATTTATTGACTAGATTTAAAGAGGAGGAGGTGGTAGAAGCAATAAAGATGATGGCCCCTCTCAAGGCCTTTGGAAAGGATGGGTATCCAGCTATGTTCTATAAAAATTTTTGGCATATAATGGAAAAAGATGTAACAAAATTTTGCCTTGAAGTGTTAAATAATGGCAAAGACGTGGCAGAAATCAACAAAACCAACATAATTCTTATTCCTAAAGTGGAACCGCCAAAGAACATGGGATAGTTTAGACCTCTTAGTTTATGTAATGTTATATACAATATAATATCAAAAATGATGGTGAACAGATTCAGAAAAGTTCTTAATATTTGTATTGATGAAGCACAAGGAACATTTGTACTCGGACGAAAAATAACAGACAAAATTCTAATGGCTTATGAAATTCTACATTCGTATACAAGGAAAAAAAAAGGTAGGATAGGGGCATTTTCCCTAAAATTAGACATGAGCAAAACCTATGATAAGGTAGAATGGGAATTTGTGAAAAATATGGTGAGCTTTCTAGGTTTTTGTAAAGGCTGGATATCGCTGGTTATGAGATGTATAAAAAGTGCATCCTATTTAGTGGTGCTAAATGACGGTCAAGGTACTAATTTGAAGGCCACTAGAGGACTAAGACAAGGAGACCACCTAAGTCCTTCCTTTTTATTATCTACACAGAAGGCTTCTCGAAGTTACTTAATATTTCTAAGAGGGATAAAAATATCGAGGGAATAAGATTAGGAAGAGGGAATATATCAATTAATCACTTACTTTTTGCAAATGACAATATCCTTTTTGGTGAGGCATCAGTAAAAAGCGTAACGACAATGAAGGCATTAGTGAACAAATATGAGAGCATATCATGTCAATTAGTGAACTTTGATAAATCACTAATTTTCTTTAGTAGCAACATGAATAATGGGTATAAGAATCAATTAGGAAACATATTGGGGGCTCAAATTGCAAATAATCTGGAAAAATAATTAGGTTTGCCTACAGTAGTTGGAAGAAGAAAAAAGAATGCTTTTGTTGAATTAAAAGAAATTTTTTTATAGAAAATAAAAAGCTGGGGTATTTACAATTTATTAATGGGTGGAGAAAAGATTTTTATTAAGTCTATTTTTCAAGCTTTACCGGTTTATACGATACAATGTTTCTTATTACTAGTCTCTTTATGCCACGAGTTAGAAAATATAATGTGCAAATTTTGGTGGCGAAATCAAAAGACTAACAAAGGTATACATTGAAGTAGTTGGAGGGATATGTGCACCCCAAAAATGCAAGGTGGGATTGAGTTTAGAGATTTTTCAAAATTTAATATAGTCTTCTCGGCAAAACATGGGTGAAAGCTAATTACCAATCCAGACAATATTGTTGCACAAGTGATGAAAGCAAAATATTACTCACAAGGGGATTTTATGAGTGCAAGGTTGGGGTCTTACCCTTTATTTACTTGGCACAGCATTTGGGGAGCTCGTAGCCTTTTGCAAAAAGGAATAAGATGGAGAATGGGGAATGGGGAACTAGTGAACATCTGGAATGACGCATTGTTGTCGAAACCTGGAAAGGGAAGAATAGAGTGTCAAAACATAAACATAAACTACACAACAGTTTCGGACTTAATTCATAAAGAAACATTTAACTGGAAGGTCGAAGATATCAACAATTTATTCAGTGATGAGCAAGCAGGAAAGATACGATCTGTTCCTTTAGTGAACACTTTACAGACAAACGAATTTGTATAGAGAGGTGGTAGCTTTGGAGTTTACACAGCCAAAAATGGGTACAGGTGGCTAGTAACAGAAGAACAAGGATTGTTGGGGAATAATGATACAATATAGGCCGAAGATACAAAGAAATACTTTACATTTATTTGGAGCTTAAAAATACCCAGTAAAATAAAAATAAACCTATGGAAAATTACATACAATTTTATTCCTACTCTAAGCAACTTGAAGGTTAGAAAATTAAGAGTTTGCTTCGAGGGAGAGGAAACTGTGGCACATTGCTTCCATGATTGCAATCTGACTAAGCAGGTTCTCCAAGAGATTGGGATAACTTTCTTATGCACAATACAGAGCAAGAGTGAGAGCTATGGTTAGTAATAGAACTTGGAAATAAAATTCCACAAGATTATGCCAACATTGCTATAACTTTTTGGGCACTATGGTTCAACATAATTAAACTTATGCATGAAGGTGTTAAAGACAATGTGCAGGACATAGTAGTGTTCATTAAACCATACTTAACAGATCTAACGCAGTTAGAAGATACAAAAGACATAAGATCCACAACAGTCAAGGAAACATGGGTTCCCCTAGAAGAAGGGATTGTTAAAGTAAATTTCGATGCATCATACCATAAGTAATCAAAAAAAGGTATAAGAGGAGTTGTTTTAAAAAATTCTAAGGGATTGGTAATGGGAGTAAGTGTTTACCAGTGGGAAAATGTTCGGGATCCCACCACCGCCGAAGCTTGGGCTTGTCTTTAGGCTGTCAATTTTGTAGAGGATCTAGGCTTTTGAGAGATCAGAGTTGAGGGAGAAGCATTAACAATCATAAAGAAACTGCATGCAGATGATATGGATAAGTTAGAAATTGCAAATGTTATAAAGGAGATTAAAGCAAGAATTTCAACATATAGACACTTATCCTTCAGGCATATCTCAAAAGTGGTGAACAATGTAGCTCATGGGATGGCAAAATACGACCACAGAATTGAAACTCCAGCATATTGGATTGAGGAAGTTCCCTCAGAAATTGATCAACTTGTGACAATGGACATAAGGGGTTTTCAAATAGAATATTTTAAGAAAGATTATTTTTTAAGTTTGGAGAAATTAATCAATACTCCGAAGAGCTCAATGGGAAATGGGATTGGATGAAAGGAAACGAGTTCATCGATACTATTTCGAAACCAATCCTCTCTGATAAGTTGTCGATGCCATTGAGGAGAATGGCTAGGGGGAAGGGTAAAAGGCTATGTCTTTAAGGATCTAACTTTATTTTTTTTTCTTTTAGGGTTTACTTTTGTTTTTATTAATTAGGAATAAAGTTTTGTTTCTTGACGGTTGGGCTTTCCCGAGGACACTGTCCATTAAGGGCAATAGAAATAGGGCATTTGTAATGCCTGTAGGTAGAATAGGATATTTTGATTTAACTGTAATAGCTATTACTTTTCCCATTTTTTAATGTATCGGTTCTCCACTTTTTAAAAAAAAAAAAATAACTAAATTTCTCTTGTTCACTTGCCGTTTCCAAAATTATTTACGAAAATGGGCTAATTTTTTTATTATTTATCAGAAAGGTCTAAATTTCCCGAAAGCGCGTCTACGTCAGCGTAAAGTCAAGGGCTATGTTAGCAAAACGCATCCCTGAGGGAGCGTTTTTGCCATGTCAGCACAAATCCCACCCTCGTGGACGCGCTTTGCTGATGTGGCAAAAACATTCCCCCAGGGACACGTTTTAACCTGTGTTTAAATTTTTAAAAAAAAGGTCATTTTTTTAAATATTATAAAAATAGACCAATTTTTTTGAAATTTTACAGGAATAAACCTTAAAAAATGCTCAAAGTGACAACACCATTTTTTTTAAAGTGTCATCAATTAATATAGAAATAAAACTTACAAAGCAAATCTTTATATAGACCCAAAGTCTCATTTCCCTTGTTTTTTTAAGCAATGTCGAATATGAGATATATGTATATATAGACTCATGAACATGTTTGCAGCTTGTTTCTAAACAATGTGGGATTCCTTCCTCTTTTAACTAACAACATGAGACTAAATGCTACACTATATATATATATATATATATATATATATATATATAAAAACAATTTCTATTTTTTTATATTTTGTTAACATTTTCTCATATTATAAAATTATCTTTTGAGATATTTAATCTTGTTGCATTTTAGAATTGTTAACCTATACAAAAGAACTATTAAAGAAAGAGAACAAATTGCACATATAAAACTTGTACATGCAATAATCTTCTATTCAACTTTAAATGTTTGAAGTTAATATCAATGCAATTCTAATTTTTAAAATAATTTTCCATTATTTAAATTTAGAAGTTATACTTTAAATTTTTTAATTTTATTTTTATTTTATATTATGAATGTTTGACTAATAAATAAATGGTGAGTATTTGGCACTCAAATAGTATTTTTTGTAATTTTAAAAATTGATATATCTTTTAAAATACTTACTTATTTCTAATATTTTACTATACTAATTAATTTTTTAATTCTAATTTTAATTTAATTTTCATCATCTAATAAATGTTGATAAATTTATTTTAGATGTATTTTGACTAGATAGATAATCTATTTAAACATAGTATATAATTATGTTAAATAAGTTTAATCTATTTAAACATAGTATATAATTATGTTAAATAAGTTTTTTATAGAAATATATAATATACATAAAATATAATAATTATTTTCATATTTTTATATCTAGATTAAACTACATTAGTAGTCACTTAACTATGATTTTTAGCTATCGAATTATAAAACTTACAAAATGATCACTCAACTATTAGTAATTTTTAAACATTTATTGTAATACCCGAAAATTACTATAGTTAGAAAGTAAGATATTATCCTTGATATAGTTAAGTAAAGAAATAAAGTGACAAAAGGGAAATTTTATTATGTCAACATAGGAAATATATTATGATATATTACATTATTAATTCAAGAAAGGAATAAATTGTAAAAGTGAGAAAAGTTTTGTTGCCCAAGAGTAAATACTCAAAATTTGAGGGGTTAAAGTGTAAATATGAAAATTTTAAAGGACCAATAGTGAAAATATTTTAGGGGTGGAATAATCTAGAAACTAAGGAAAATAGATGAATTAGGACCAAGTCGAATAGGTGAAGAATTATGAGGGACTAAATTATAATATTTTCAAATTAAGTGATGACTCAATGATGGAATTTTAAAAGATTATGAAGGGCAAAATGGTCAATTAGTAAGAGAGAGAATTCTAGAATGTAATGATTATGTTGATGATATTTTAAATTAATTAATTAGATAAATATTATTTTATTGATATTTTAATAAGATATTTATGATTATTTTATTATTTTATTTAGTATATATATGTGTGTGTGGAAAAAACACACACACAAACACCGTCCATCATTTTTCCATGCATTTCACATTAGAAGAGAAGAGAAGAAAGAAAGTTTTGCTTTCTTTACAATTTAATCTTTCCACCAAAAATTAACCATTTTCACCTAGAAATCAAAAGAATTTCCATAGCTACCAAGAGAGAAAAATGTTAATGAGACTAAGGGGAGTTAGAATATCAAGTTGGATTCAAGAAATAGAAGTTTGAGGATTCAAGAAATAGAAGCTTCAGGAGAGAGAAAAATCAAGTTAAAGATTGAAATCAATAGGATAAGGTAAGAACTTTAAGATTTCAATATATTTTAAGTGGAGTTTCTCATGTAAGGTAATATCAAAAGCATGAAAATGATGTTAAGGTAGAGCTTTCTTATATAAGGTTCTATGTTTTTGATATATTAGCGAAGGGAAATAAGAGAAAATGATGAGAAATATTGTAGAGAATGGAAATAAGGGTGTTATAAACTTGGTAATCAATATGTTGCACTAAAACAGTTTTGGACAGCAGCAGTAGTTAAACTTTGAAAAATCACCAAAAATTATGGAAATCAAATTAAAGGTTGAATAAAATATGAAATTAATTTTATTGAGTCTAGTTTTTCATAGAAGAAATGGTGTAAGCAATGGAATTGTAAATTGTGAGATATAATAAATTTTATGAGACAAGGTCAGAATAATTTTGGGTTCCTCTTTTTTGACTTCGGAAAATCATAAAAAATTGGGGAAAATAATTATGGGTTTAAATTTATATTTTTAAATATTTAATGATTCTATTTTCAATAGAAACAAACAGAAACATCATTCAAATTCTGTACTAAAAGATAATTAATTTTTAGTAAGGAAAGATCGAAGCTGTTAAACAGCAGAATAGGGGTAAGTTTGAAGATTTTACTGTAATTATTTGCTAAATTATAAATTCTAAAATTTTTATGGTAGAAATATACTTGAGTCTAGTTTCATAAACATCAAGAGGTTCTTAATTTGGAATTCTGTAGCTCAAGATATAAATAATTTAGTGACTATGACTCAAGTAGACAGCTTGGTATGAACATATGAGAAAATAGTGGAATTATATATGCATTAAGGATATGAAATGGAGAGGAGGAGGAAAAAATATATGAATATTTAGTTAGCATGAGTTACATTAAAGTGGTTAATTTGCATGTTTTAGGCTCGGGGACAAAATTGAATAAAAGTAAAACTTTAGGGGCAATTTTGTAAAAATATAAAAAATGACCAAATTGAGTGAAATGGATAATTTTATTGTCTAAATTAATAAATTGAATGAAATTATTAATTTAGATCAAGATTAGTTGAAAAATCGAGGAAAATAGAAAATCATCAAAATGCCCCTAAATTTTGGTATTTTTGCAATTTAGCTAGATAAGTTCGTGAAACCTAATTATGTGATATAAGGAAATATGAGTTGATGGTCCATGAAATATTGATATAATGAATTAACTGATTTATGTTTATGAAGAAACGGTAAGAGAATGATATTTATCATGACATGTAAATATGTGATTATCTTTGATACATTGATACAAGAAAAATAAGTATGTTTAGGGGGTAATATGTTTGATTTTGATTGGTCCCAAATATGAATGCTAGATGAAATAAAATGTCTGATAAATAAATTTGTAACTCTGGTAATGCCTCGTACCCTGTTCTGATGACGGATACGGGTAGGGGGTGTTACATTTATTTTTTTAATATTTTACCATACTCATTTTATATTTTATAACTTTTTTACTTATAGAATTTAAAATTTTTATTTATAATGTAAAAAATGTTAACTTTTTGTGAAAAAATTTAAACTCTAAGTAAAAAAATATAAAATATAGTGTAGCTTTTAATCTCATGTTATTAGTTAAAAGAGGAAGGAATCCCACATTGTTTAGGAATACGCTGCAAACTTATTCAGGAGTCTATATATACACATATCTCATATCCCACATTGCTTAAGAAAACAGGGGAAATGAGACTTTGAGTCTATATAAAGATTTGCTTTGTAAGTTTTGTTTCCATATTAATTGGTGACACCTTAAAAAAAGTGGTGTTATCACTTTGAGCTTTTTTTAAGGTTTATTCTTGTAAATTTCAAAAAAAAATGGTCTATTTTTATAATTATTTAAAAAAATGACCTTTTTTGAAAATTTAAACACGGGCTAAAACATGTCTCGGGGGAGTGTTTTTGCCACATCAGCAAAGCGTGTCCACGAGGGCGCAATTTGTGCTAACATGGCAAAAATGCTCCCCCAAGGATGCATTTCCGACACATTTCGACTTCATTATTTGGCGTGGACGAGCTTTTGGAGAATTTGGACCTTTCCGATAAATAATCAAAAAATTAGTCCATTTTTATAAATAATTTTAGAAATAGGCATTTTTTAGTAAATTAGCCTTCACTTGTAATAAAAAAAAACTTGAATAAACCAATTCTTTTCATAATTACCATTGATAACTAAATAAAAGATATCATTCCAACTAAAAAATAAATTACAATTTTTTTCATCTTATTTCGAATATAAAGACTTGTCATTCGCATTTTGATAAAAAAATTTTAAGCATAATCATTTTTCTGGGAGTTCAACTTTACAAAAATAAAATAAAATTAGCCATTTGTTTAATTTTCATCACTTTTAATCATTGAACTTGTATTTTTTGTCAAATCATCTTAAATTGATGGAAAAGTTGACGTTTGTTAACTTTACTAACGTGACATTTACGTGGAGTGTCATGTGGATGGCATGTTAGCATTTAATTAATTTTTTAAAAATTAAAAAATATATAAAAATATTTTTATACTTTTTAATTATTGTAATAATTTTTAATTTTTTAAATTTTAAAAAATTAATTAAATACTAATGTGTCATCCACGTGATAATCCACATGTATGCCACATCAACAAAGGTTTAAAAAGTTAACTTTTTCATCTATTTTGGGATGATTTGACAAAAAAAATCTAAGTTCAAGGGTTAAAAAGGTGAAAAATTAAAAATATGGCTAAAATAATTTTTAATAAAATTTGAAAGCCAAATAAGTCATTATGCCTAAAATTATTATCTTATCTTACATATTTATTTATTTGATAAAAGTGAACAATTACCTTACATATATATATTAAAATCTTTATTGTTGATTAAAATTGAAAATAAATAAAACCATTAATTAAAAATAAATAAAGCCATTAATTATTCTATTTTTTTGTATTTAATTTGTAATAAAATTATAAAATATGTCGATGCAGGATACAACAAGAGAGGAGGATAAGGTGGTGTTATGGAGGCCGACTCAACTGAAGAGGTTGAGAGTCGGAACAAGAACAAAAGGACAGGTTGATCAAGAAAACAAATGCTTAGAATAACTTTAGGTTGCTAAAAGATCAATCCCCTTGTTCATTATTCTTTAAGGTATTTATAGGAGAGATCTTCTTGTCCATTGGTATGATGTATCGGGATATACATTTTGCCCCGTTAAATGCATAATGGATAACCATGGACACATATTGTGAGATTTTATTAGTATGAGGTAGTTAAGCCTATATAAACTCCTTATTACCTTGAAAGTTTCTTCACATTACGACAATATCAACACTTAAGTTCGAGTGGATAACCCCATTGAGTGAAAACAGTGGTCATACTTAAAGATACTAAGGTTGAGAGGCCTATCAGGATTTTATTTCAGAGGAAATTAATGTGAGGGTCAATGATGCTTCTAGTGCTGACATGTGTTCGTTTGGTAGAGAGATATAACAATAGCCCCCTCCTCAGTCAAGCGTGGGGTTATAAAGTGACCTTCTATGAGACATTCTCTAAAGTTTGATCATAACCTTATTATCCTAGAAAAAGTGAAGCTGCATTAGATTTTAAAAACAATTGTCATAAATGTAACATTTTTTAAGAGTAATAGCCATGATGAGGAGCATTTGGCATTGTGTAGGTGCTCAGATGTTTATGGTTGTGGCCTTAAATCCCAAAGCAATACGTTTATGAAGAAGTACTAATAAGCCTATAAATTGTTTTTCTATTTTGTCTGAGACTACTTTGTAGTTTCAAAAATCATACTCGATTATTGTTCAGTTGTTTATTGTTTCGAAAATTTTCTTTTCTTCGTCATTATCACGATCTTAGCGGGGAAGTGTACAACAATAAAACAAGATATGTGAAAGGTGCCAAGACAAAGGGGTCTTCTTACAAAGCATCCTAAGTAGTGTTCCTACAGGGAAGTTGTAACGCCCCTAACCCGTATTCATCGCCGAAGTAGGGTTACGAGATATTACCGATCAATACACAACGTATACCATACATTTATCAACCATAAAGCATTCTTTCCCATAAATCATTCAATACAGTTACTTGTCCTGTACAAGGGCCTACGAAGCCTTAAACATGCTTTAGAAGTGGTTCAAGACTAAACCGATATCATATGAAAATTTTTAAAACTTAGTAAAATTTCAAACATATAGGGGTCACACGCCCGTGTGAACAGATCGTGTGCCTCACACAACTCCAGACACGCCCGTGTCTCAGGCCGAATGAAAATAGGGCATACATACTGACTTGGGTCATACGACCAACCACACGCATGTATGTTTAGCCCGTGTGCCTTTCGAAGTGGCCACATACGCTCGTGTGCCAGGCCGTGCACTAGGCCGTGCCAAAACTATAGGGTATACTAACTTATGAAACACGGCCAAGTCACACGTCTGTGTGCTAGGCCGTGTGCCAATTAGGAGGTATGCTAACTTGTACCACACGGCTTGTGACACGTCTGTGTGTGAGATCGTGTGAGCATATTGACTTCATTTTAATAACAACACCAGGGGACACACGGCCGTGTAACATGATCGAGTATCACACACGGCTGAGACACACGCCCGTGTCTCTGTCCGTGTAGACAAAATTAGGCCATTTGCAAGGCCAATTTGCCACCCTTATTCATGCACACCTAAACAATAAAAATGGTACCATTTCATCATACAATTAGGCAGCCAAAACATCAACCAAATGTACCCTTCATACAATATCCATTTCAACCAATTTCAATACTCAATTCAATGTCATTTACCTAATCAAATACTTTATCAACTTAACTTCTAAAATCATACTTCATCAAAGCATTTCTCATGCATTTATACTTCATAAGTCATTTAACCATATTTATACCAAACATGCCAAAGTAAATCATCTTTCATGGCTATATATGCAAACCAAACATATACATTTACAAGCTATTTCTAATGGCCAAACACACATCAACATTAATATCATTTACAGGCCAACTCTTATGGCTATAAACACAACCAAAATACCACATCTAGGCTATACATGCCATATACCATATATACACAACTCAAAAGTACCAAATAGATGTCCGATAGTGCAATGATGTTTCCGACGATTTTCGGATCCGAGCTAGCCTTGATTCACTATAAAACATAGAAAAATAACACGAAGTAAGCTTCATAGCTTAGTAAGCTAGTATGTAAATAACTTAATTCATCAAATAAATGTAAATAAGCCAATTTCACAGTAACTACAAACCTTTCTCATGTCTTAATACATGATTAGATACCATCTCATTGAACTTTCTCTACTTAATACTCGAATAGGTTCTATTCATACCTGTATCGTCTCATACTAACCTCTTTCTCAACCACATCATTCGTTTACTGATCGCGTGATTCGTAACAAGTAATAAATATTTATAATGAAGATCAAACCTAGACTAACTAATATCGCGATGTAGGTAAGTGTACCTATCGAACAGTAGTATTGTTTTAATAAGACCGGGTTATCGAACCCAAAGGAACTAAAAGTACTAGTAATGACTGTCTTTTTATTATCTAGCCTAAGAATAATGGGGTTTTGTTTTAATTGACTAATTATCTAAACTAAAAACGCACAGAGAAGAGAATTGGGGAATTGCTTTTGGGAAATTTGAAAGACTTGAGATAATACCTAAGGAAAAATCCACCTAGACTTTACTTGTTATTCTAGCTCCGAACCGGACGATTTATTCATTCAACTTGTTCCGTAAAGATCCCTAAGTTATGTTATTATCCCTATTCAAGACTAATAACGTCTAATCCCTAAATTGAATAACCGAGACTTTTCTCTAATTAACACTCTAGGGTTGCATTAACTCAATCTATGGATCCCCGTATTAGGTTTCACCCTAATCCGGCAAAATCTTGTCACCCTATTTCTAGACGTGCAATCAACTCCACCTAAATATGACAAAAGTACTCTTAGATAGGGTCTATTCCTCCTCTGAATAAGAGCATGTCTTGAATCAATATCCTGGGATATCAAAACAAGAATTAAGAACACATAATTAAGAACAAGTTAAATATTTATCATACGATTAAGAAAATAATAACAAGATTCGTCTTAGGTTTCATTCCCCTTAGGTATTTAGGGGTTTTAGTTCATAACTAAATAAGAAAACATCTCAGAAGAATAAAGAATACAAAACATAAAGAAAATCCAAAACTCCTGAAGGGAAATTGAGGAGAGATCTTCAGTTTTGATGATGAATCCTGCTTCTGAGATGGATCAATCGGTTTCCTTGGAGTAATTCCTTACCCTTCTATTCTCCATCTCCCTTTTTCCTCTCTTCTAGGGTGTATTTATAGGCTTTGGAATGCCTAAAAGCCCTCTAAAATAGCCTTTTCTGAATTGGACTTAACTTGGGCTCGGCAGGGACACGCCCGTGTGCCACGGCCATATGAATTGATTGCTAGGCCGTGTTCGATCCGTTAAATTACACACGGCTATGTGAGTCAATGGACAGGCCGTGTGAATCATGAAAGCCTTGGTCGACACCCTCAAAAAACACGGGTGTGTGGGCTACCCGTGTGGTAAGGCTTAGGCTGTGTCATCTTCTCGATTTGGTCCGTTTTGTCCCTTCTTGGCTCTTTTTTGGCTCCTTTCGCTCTCTTATGCTTTCCTAAGTGTAAAACATGGAACTAAAGCATTAGGAGCATCGAATTCACCAATTCTAATGAGAAATCATCCATAAAATGCATTAAACATAGGGTAAAAATATGTATAATTTACGATTTATCAAATACTCCCACACTTAAGCATTTGCTTGTCCTCAAGCAAAATTCTCAACTCATAATCAAAAAAAATCTTTCTCAACTTATAATTTCTATTAATAATATCTCAAATTAATCCATAGGTAATCATACATTGAGAATTTAACTAAAAGAACATAAAAGTTTCAATCATTCCAAGTTGAGCATTTTATTCCGAAAACATAGGTGTCTTCCCTCATCTAAGTAATTACTTTTAATTTAGAATATCATAGAGTTTTATATCCTCACTAAAGATTCACTTAAATCACTCGAGGTGTTTTAAGAATAATAAAGGAAGCACTCAATAGTCAATAATGGAAAGTCATTACCAAAGGCTTGCATGAAAATCAAAACTCCACCACTATAATTTAAGATGAAACATCAATCAAAAGGTCTTTAGAGGTTTGTAATGATGCTTGATTAGGAAGTGTGGTCACAAGCTCAAAGAAAGGGTTAGAATCGAGATTGAATTGAAAGTTTGCCTAACTAGAAAAAGAGTTAATCTTCACTTGCGTACAACAGAGCTTCTCTCAGAATTATGAAATTACAGATATGCATACATAGTTTTTTTTTTAAGAACAAGTTAAATAATATAGACTAAATATCAAGATCAAAACATAGCTAGGCAATCCATTCAAATCAAATCTCGACAAAAATAGGGATTAATTTAGGAGATTTCAATAATGGGTTAAAGGTTAATATTAAGGGTAATACAAAAATTGGTTTGTTAGGCTCAAGGAGGTTTACTAGGGATTAATCGTGGGGGTAGGCTT
Organism: Gossypium arboreum; assembly: GCF_025698485.1. NCBI lineage: Eukaryota > Viridiplantae > Streptophyta > Magnoliopsida > Malvales > Malvaceae > Gossypium > Gossypium arboreum. The sequence continues at coordinate 108,644,028 of NC_069070.1, read as the reverse complement.
TTCATGGCATGAGTGGGTTAATCCTAAGTGCCTTAATCATTTTGATATATCAAATCAAATGGTGTGGTCTCGACAAGCATAATCAAGCAAGTTCTAGAATAACAGTTCAATACTGACGCACTCAAAGCAATAATAAAAGTAAGCATGAAAGGATGAATAGATGCTCAAAAGGCTCAAAAATCTCACAAAAATTATGGTTTTTTAATGTTTATACTCGTGAATTCCAATTCAAAGTAATACCTAGACTTAGTGAAACAGCCTAAGATTTTGAATTCTTAAAAATCAACTCATCATGCTTAACTCTCTATTGTCTTAAAGTTTAAATAATCAATGCATAAATCCCTATGTTTTAATTTAAGATATATCAATCAAAATCATAACTTAATTAAAATTTATCCTAAATATGATATGAGAGTTTTTCAAGAGAAGAAGATGATTATTCAGGGATTTTTCTAATAATAAAATAAATACCCCCCCACACTTAAGATGTACATTGCCCTCAATGTACAAAGATAGATATTAGAGTATAAAAATAAGATTGGGAGAGAAGTGAAACTTCTTGTATGATGAATTCCTCGAACTAGAGTTTTAGAGAGTGATCGATTCGAGAGTGGAGTAGGATACTCCGGCGGTCGTAGAGGTTCATTAGGCCATAAGTCCTGCACCAAAAGAAGATTATATCTAGTTGTAGCTATGGTCATGGTCGAGCAGGACATGGTAGTCGTGGAGACCCTTTCCCGGTGGAGTTTTAGTTCCTACGTGATGATGAGCTTAAGAGCTCTATATAACTGTGATAAAATCAGGAACTTTTTAGGAGATATTAGGAAGAATAAATACTCGAAAAGAAATAACTAAATTTATAATAAAATTTTAAATCTACTAAAAAATAAAAATAAAAATAAAAAAATAAAAAGTAGTTTGAATAAAAATTAAAAACATAAAATAATAGAATAAATATTTCTAAACATCTTTATCACTGGATGGTTCGCGAGGTGGGATTGGAGATGAGATGTGGAGGTGCTGACAAATCTGCTGTAGAGTAGCATCAATGTTGTCAAATTATTGAAAACACTGCTGCTCGAATCGGGTGAGGCGCTCAGAGATGTCAACATATGAAGTCGCCGCATGAACTGGACGAGAGAGTGGTGGTGGCTGAGTCAGTGGGTCCTCGTGCTGTGGGGGTACAACCGTGTAGAGGAAAAATGAAGGGAAAAGAGAGGGGAAAGTGAGGATTAATGCAGGTGGAGTGGAGTTTAGGGTGGGTTAGGGGTTGAGGAAGTGAGAATCTGTGGAATGGTGGCCGGAATAGGGATTAGGGAGTGGAAAGGGGGAGATTTCGGCTAGGGTTTTGAAAGGAAGAAGAAAATGAATAGTGGTTTGCTTATATAGGGGGAAGCCACACGGCCTAGGGCCACACCCGTGTACTCTGAAAGTGAGCCCGTGTTTTTCAAAATTTTCAATTTAGGTCGTGCCCGGCTACTATCCCACGCCCGTGTGTCTTGGGCGTGTGTGGCCTACAACCATATCGCACGGTCGTTCCTAGCTTTGTTCGTTTCTCTCACACCCATGTGTTAGGGTACCACGCCCATGTGTTAAGGTACCACACCCGTGTATTATTGTCCACAGCTTCACAGAATCGAGCCTTGCCCCTGGCACGCTCATGTTTTTCTATTCCCACGCCTGTGCTCACCTATCAAATTCACCCACGGCCATGTCGCACGGCCGTGTGGATTTATCGTATCCCGTGTTTTGAGGAAATCATTTACCCTATTTTCGTACAACCATAATGCACGGCCGTGTTTCCCTCCGTGTTGATCACACGGCCTTAAGCACAGCCGTGTTATCGGCCGTGTGGAGCTGGGAACCTGTGCTTCAAATACCCTGTTAGTGACCTAAATGTTTAAAACTTGAATTTAAAATAATTTAAAATTGATAATACTCAGGTTTCCTCCTGAGAAGCGCTTATTTATAGTCTAAGCTCATACCTTGTTGCTATATTCAGGACGGTTTGTAGAGTCGTAGCTCCTCTCCATCGACTTTAAAATTCTCACCATTATAAAGTTTGAGACGGTGTCCATTTACCTTGAAAGTACTGTATGATGAGTGACTTACCTCTATTGTGCCATATGAATGAACAGATTGAATTACGAAAGGTCCTGACCATCGTGATTTTAGTTTCCTGGGAAACAATTTGAGTCTTGAGTTGTAAAATAAGACCAGATCCCCAACTTCAAATTGTTTTCGTTGCTTTAAATGAATGACATGGCGCCGCTTTGTTGCTTCCTTGTATAGGCGTCAATTTTCATATGCATTGGCTCGCCATTCATCTAGCTCGTTCAGCTGCATCAACCTATTCTTTCCTGCAAGTTCGGGATCAAGGTTTAGAAATTTAATAGCCCAAAAAGCTTTATGCTCTAGTTCGAATGGTAGATGACAACTTTTTCCATAAACAAGTCTGTAAGGTGATATCCTTATAGGAGTTTTAAAAACAGTTCTGTAAGCCCATAAGGCATCGTCTACTTTTGTTGGCCAGTCTTTTCTATTTGATTCTACTATTTTTTCAAGGATCCGTTTGAGTTCTCGGTTTGCTACTTCAACTTGTCCATTAGTTTGAGGATGGTATGGGATGGCTATTCTATGATGAACTCCGTATTTCTTAAGGGTTTTTTCAAATTGGGTATTACAAAAATGAGTGTCCCTATCACTGATAATTGCTCTAGGTGTTCTGAATCTCGAGAAGAGTTTTTTATGGAAACGTACTATAACTCTAGTGTCATTAATAGGTAGAGCTTGGGCTTCTACCCATTTGGACATGTAGTAAACTGCTATTAAGATGTATTTATTTTCGAATGAACTGGAAAATGGGCCCATGAAATTGATACCCCAAACATCAAATATTTCACAAGAAAACATATAGTTTTGAGGCATTTCATCACGTTTAGATATGTTACCTGTCCGTTGGCATTTGTCGCATCAAGTAACATACCTGATAGCGTTTTTGAATAACGAAGGCCAATAAAAACCTGATTCAAGTATTTTGTGTGCGATCTTAGTACCATTAGTGTCCTCCGGTGGGCCCTGAGTGGCAATGTTTCACTATTTTTGATATTTCTGATCCTGTAACTCATCTTCTGATGACTTGATCTGCACATCTGCGAAACAGAAATAGATCGTCCCAAAAGTAGTTTTTCACATCATTAAAGAATCGCTTCTTTTGTTGGTGTGTTAACCCTTTTGGGATAATGTTAGCAGCTAAAAAATTCGCGATGTCTGCAAACCAAGGTACCTCGGATTTAGATATAGCAAAAAATTATTCTTCAGGGAACGAATCATTTATTTCCACGTCATCTGGTTATATGGTATTGGATTTCTCGAGCTTGGACAGATGATCAGCCACGAGATTTTCAGCACCTTTCTTGTCTTGAATTTCCAAGTCAAATTCCTGCAATAGGAGAATCCATTGAATGAGTTGAGGTTTTGCATCGATTTTAGTTAAAAGGTACCAAAGGGCAGAATGGTCAGTGTAAACAACAACTTTAGACAATATGAGATATGATCGAAATTTATCAAATGTAAAAACCGCGGCTAACAACTCTTTTTCTGTAGTAGTATAGTTTTCTTGTACAGCCGTTAAGGTTTTGCTGGCGTAATACATAGGTTGAAAATGCTTGTCTCTTCGTTGTCCCAATACTGCACCTACTGCAAAATCACTCGCATCACACATCAGTTCAAATGGCAAGTTCTAATCAGGTGCAATTATGATTGGAGCATTAATTAATTTATCCTTTAAAGTATGAAATACTTCTAAGCATTCCTGATCGAAGTTAAAAGGTATATATTTTTCTAGTAATTTAGTCAAAGGCTTAGCTATTTTAGAAAAATCCTTAATAAATCTTCTATAAAAACCAGCATGTCCTAAAAAGCTTCTAATATCCTTAACTGAACTAGGGGGTGGTAATTTTTTGATTGTTTCTATTTTAGATTTATCCACCTCAATCCTTTTACTAGAAATTTTATACCCTAATACAATACCTTCTTGAACCATAAAGTGACATTTCTCCCAGTTAAGCACAAGGTTTGTTTCCTCACATCTTATTAGAACTCGTTTTAAATTTTTAAAGCAGAGGTGGAAAGAGTTACCGAATACCGAAAAATCATCCATGAAGACTTCCATGATATCTTCCACGAGTTCGTCAAATATGGCTCTCATACAGCGCTGAAAAGTGGCAGGAGCATTACATAATCCAAAAGGCATTCTACGATAAGCGAACGTACCATATGGGCATGTGAATGTTGTCTTTTCTTGATCTTCAGGAGCTATTGGGATTTGGAAGTAACCAGAGAGTCCGTCTAGAAAGCAGTAATACATGTGTCCGGATAATCTTTCCAACAGTTGGTCAATGAATGGTAAGGGGAAGTGATCTTTTCTTGTGGCGTCGTTCAGTTTCCTGTAGTCTATGCAAACTCTCCACCCTGTAACTGTTCTTGTTGGGATTAATTCATTCTTCTCATTGGTCACGATCGTCATGCTTCCTTTCTTGGGGACAACCTGCATTGGACTTACCCAAGAACTTTCAGAAATAGGATAAATAATTCCAACATCTAGAAGTTTAATTGCCTCGGCTTTTACAACTTCCTTCATGTTGGGGTTCAGACGTCTTTGAGCTTGCACACACGGTTTGTATTCATCTTCCATCAAAATTTTGTGGGTGCAGAAACAAGGGCTGATTCCTTTAATGTCAGAAATTTTCCACGCTATGGCCTTCTTATGTTCTTTTAATACTTGGATTAATTCCTCTTTCTCCTTGGGTTACAAATTAGAAGCAATAATAACTGGTAATGTAGAATTATTTCCAAGAAATACGTATTCTAAATGGTTTGGTAATTGTTTAAGTTCCAGTTTGGGAAACTCCTCAATAGAGGGTTTTTGCTTAAGGTCATCGTTTATCTTAATACCCTCATATTCTACTTGTCTTGACGAATGGTCATTAGGTTCTTCACCTGTCTCCTCGTCTTGAGTTGGATATGGTTTCATCGTCTCCTCTTGTACAATCTCCTAAAAAGATTCTTGAGTAACATGATCAATAGAGTCAATGAAATAACATGAATTATCCTGTTTCCTAGAGAATCACATAGCATCGTAAATTTTAAAGATCATCTCCTCGTCAGCTACTCTAAGTACCAATTTACCGTCACCCACGTCAATCACCGCTCTACCAGTGGCTAGGAATGGGCATCCTAAAATTAATGGTACTTCCACATCTTCATCCATGTCAAGCACAACAAAATCAACAGGGAATATAAATTTATCTAATTTTACGAGTACGTCTTCTATAATACCCCTAGGATATTTAACAGATCTATCGGCTAATTGTATACTCATCCTAGTAGGTTTAGGTTCCCCAAGACCAAGTTGTTTGAACATTTTATATGGCATCAAATTAATACCGGCGCCTAAATCAACTAGTGCTTTTTCAACATTCAGATTACCAATTAAGCAAGGGATAGTAAAACTTCCTGGATATTTTAGTTTGGTTGACAGCTTGTTTTAGAGTATGCCAGAGCATTCCTCGTTGCGTTCTACTGTAGATAAGTCCTTGAACTTCCTTTTGTTTGTTAGAAGCTCCTTCAAAAAATTTGCGTAGGTAGGCATCTGCGAGATGGCTTCAACAAAAGGTAAATTGATATGTAATTGTTTAAAAAATTCAAGAAACTTACCGAATTGTGCATCAATGCGATCTTTTTTTAATTTTGCTGGATATGGGACTGGTGGTGTATATTCCTCCGGCACTGGTTTGTCACTATTTTCGGGTTTTTCTTCCCTCTTTTTGCTTTCCACGGCTTCTTGTACTAACTTCTTTTCAGATTCCGCTAACACTTTCCCACTCTTTAGTGTAACTACTTTGACATGCTCTCTTGATTTGGTATTACTAAGTAAATTTCCTAGTGATCTTTCCGAGATTAGTTTGGAAAGCTGGCTTATCTGGGTTTCGAGCCCTTAGATCGATGCTTGTTGATTCTTGAGTGCTGTCTCGGCATTTTGGAAGCGAGTTTCTGACACTGATATGAATTTTGAGAGCATCTCCTCAAGGCTTGGTTTTTTCTCTTGTTGATAAGGTGGCTGTTGAAAACCCTGAGGATTTTATTACTTTTGATTCCATTGACCACCCCAGGAGAAATTCGGGTGGTTTCTCCAACCTGCATTATAAGTATTACTGTATGGGTTATTTTGAGATCTAATGTTATTGTTACCCATATAGTTGACTTGTTCCTCTTCGATTGTGGGATTGAAGGATTGATATTCTGTATGCACACCTCCTCCACTCGCGTCACACCTCATTACTGGATGTACCTGTGTAAAACCAAGTAAACCATCAACCTTTTTATTGAGAAGTTCTACCTGATTTGACAGCATAGTAACTGAGTTGACATTATAAATGCCGGCTGTTTTCATTGGCTTTGTCCTCATAACTTGCCACTAATAGTTATTCAGTTACATCTCCTCTATAAACTCATAGGCATCTTCCGGTGTTTTATTGTTGATGGTTCCGCCAGCAGCCGCGTCAACCATTTGCCGAGTTGAGGGATTCAGTCCATTGTGGAATGTTTGCACTTGAAGCCAAAGCGGTAACCCATGGTGAGGGCACCTTCTCAGTAAGTCCTTGTATCTCTCTCATGCATCGTAAAGTGTTTCTAAATCCATCTGTACAAAAGAAGAGATATCATTACGTAATTTAGCCGTTTTAGCCGGCGAAAAGTATTTCAGTAAAAATTTGGATATGAATAATTTTGGATATGATTAATAAATGACATGAATTATCTGTAATTGTTCTGTAAACTCCGATAATGCTCCGTAACCTTGTTTCGGCGACGGATATGGGTTAAGGGTGTTACACTTTAAATTAGTTTATCCCCTCTACCTATCATTATTATTAGCAATATTTAACAATCAATTTGTCAATTAGGGTCTCCTTAATTCATTTTACATCAGTTACTTAGTGTTTTAATAAAACATTTGCACTTCCTTTATGGATTAACAAAACCATCCTTTGTAACAATTTCTTAGTATTATAATTCTCCAAATATTTTCCTCCTCCTTCTCTCCAATCCACATCCTTAATGTTAACTTATATATTTATTAAATCTTTGACTCTTAACATACCATTCCTAGGTGTGACATTAATTAAGGTTTCTTTAATCTCACACATACTCTTATGAAAGTTGTTCATTGAGTGGCAGTCACTAAATTATTTGTATCTTGACATGTAGGGTTCAAAATTAAGTTATGTTTTTTGTTCTTGAAACTAGACTCGAAGAATTTTCTACCATAAAATTTTCAGAATTTTTTTAAGCAAATTGATACATTTTATTCTTTAAATCTTCCCTTCTTCTATTGCTAGGCAACACTAACCCTTTTTCACCAAAAATCTATTATCTTTTAGTACAAGTCTTATATTAAGATATTGTTTGTTTCCTTTTGAAAATAGACTCATTAATATTTTTCAAAATTTTAATTTTTCTCCTAAACATTTTTTTTACAATTTATAATGATTTTTCAAAATTAGAATAGTGAAATCCAAAATCATTCTGACCTTGTGTCACATAAATTATTATATCTCACAATATACAATTCCGTTTCTTATATCGTTTCTTATATGTGAAACTAGACTCAATTATCTTTAATTCCATATTTTATTTAACCTCTCATTCAAATTTTAAAATTTTTGGTCAATTTTCAAAGTGAAACCACTACTATTGTCCAAAACTGTTTGGTGCTAATATTTACTTTTTCAAGATTCTTTGCATTAATTTTCATTTAGTCACACAAAACCATTATACTTTTAATTATCATCCAATTTAATCTTTATATCTCACTTATCATTAACATATAGCTTTAAAATAACTTTTCTTATTTCAATTATAATTTTCATAACTTTTACAATTTAATCCTTAGCATCATGACAATTCATCATCTAATATAATTTCACTATAAAATCATTTTCTAACTAGTTCACTAGCACTCAACATTTCATTTTAAACTGTCTAACACAATACTATTTCTTACACACAAACTTTTGTACACTTTACAATTTAATCATTTTCCTACTACTTCAATGTACTAATTTAAATTCATACATATTATTTGCATATTCACAATTAATTAGATCAATTTAGTATATTCTATACTTGGTTTAAATTAAAAAAAGATAGAAATATTGAAGAAATATTGAAGTACTTACCTCAATTGCTTGTATTCTTTACAATCCCTTATTTTCTCTCTCCTTTAAGACAACCATGGATGCTTATCTTATGGAATTGATATAGCTACTACTCTTTTCTATTAATTCCATTTACTACTTATGGAGAAATTTTGAAGGTTGGAGCTTAATTGGTATGCTTATCTTATGGAATTGATATAGCTACTACTCTTTTCTATTAATTCCATTTACTACTTATGGAGAAATTTTGAAGGTTGGAGCTTAATTGGTTAAGAAACGGTTAAGTTAATAGCCATAGGGGGTAACGTGAGAACCATTGGGTGATGCCTGATTTATAGCCCTTTTCCCTTCATTTCTCTCAATTTCTCTAGACTTTTCTATATAAAAATCTAATTAAAATATCTTTTAAATTAATTATTTACACTTTGACTCTCTAATCATATTTTGCCACCAATTTTAATCCTTAATCATTAAGTCTCTACAATTATCCTATCCAATACTTACCATTTTTACATCTTTATTTTTATACAACCCCATAGATGATTCATTTTTTCTTTTGGTAAATTTCCTCCTCTAGTCCCTCCTCTTTTTCCCTTCAATTCCATTTTAACTTTAAAATTTCTCACTTTAGTCCCAATATTTTTCACTCTCTTACAATTTAGTCAATACCTTGGATTTATTTATCTTAATATGTATATTTTTCCTATCATTTTCAATACTTGTTTTTAATGTCTCATAACACTGATAACCCTTATTTTTTGGCTTTCTCAAATTATGATTGGTTTATCAGTTATTTGTCACTGTTTTGAACTCCGAAAATTTTAGGGATGTTACAATCGCAACATTAAACTTGCAATTGGAGGGTTTGCTAACGGAAGTACTCACCAAATACAAGAGTTTGCCAAACGCCAATGCTCACCAAATACAAATTAAGAGTCCACAATATGGCAGAACAAAATGAAAAATCTAAAAAAGATATGCCAATACTATAACTAGCCTAATCTCGTTATTTAAACTAGCTTACGCGCAATTCCTTTACCGTACACACTTCGCCAACAGCCAAAAATGCATATGTGAAAGCTTAGGGTGTAACAGATTCAATATTCAATCATATCATAAATATCTATATATTATTATAAACAAATAAATTTGAGCATTAATCTAGCTTACAAAATAGGACCAAATTGTAAAGTTTCAAAATTTTTGAAAAGGTATTGATACTTTTGATAAGTACTGATACTATTTCTAACTTTGAAGTTTTGAGAAATTGATAAAAAATGACAAATATTGATGCTTGTTCTAAAGTATCGTTACTTTATGATGGTATCAATATCATTTAAGGTTTGATGTTTTGAAAATTTAATAAAATTTATGAAGTATCGATACCCAATCATATTGAATCGATACTATTAATTTTGAAAAAAAAAAAAACTTCGTTTTCATCCTACTTTATGCCAACAACAACTTATACAATAAGTGCATAAATGCACATTTATACCTACACCAAACTAATACAAAAACATACCTAAATAATCATATTTCAATCAATTTGCATCATTCAACCCAATATGCCAAATTTGGCACTAAAACAACCATTCAACATATGTCAATTCTACCTATACAATTTCAACTAATTCAATCATACATTTAACCACTAAATACCAGCATTTCACCATACCATTTCAAGTTCAAACATACCCTTTGAGAGTCATTCAAAATCACAACAATTTACCAAATCAAACACATATACACATGAGCACTAGCCTTTCCAAAATCAAGTATTATTTAATGTTCAATTCAAACTATCTTCCACAGTTAGCATATATATATTAACAACTATGTACATGCCACATAATCAAACTGAAACAATCAAAAGTTTACCGATTAGATAGTTGGATAGTGTGAGCTTCGAGGTGATCTGACTGGCACATTTCAAAAACTGATAATCTATAAAGAAAAGGAAGACAATGGTAAACATTTTGAATGCTTAAAGGTTAAATGAAATTACTGAACTTACCTTGATAATTCAACAATTTAAGCTATTAAAACATATTGAAAATAAGCTTGGTAATCTGTTGGCATCCTATTGATTTCATATACACATCAACAAGTACATTTAGGGTTAGATCATTTATAAGATAAAAGCTCATAACATGATTTTAACATTCATCATATAACATGTATTAACCTATCATGAACCATTTGCTTACACAAATAATTTCACTCAAAAATAATTCATTCATTCTTTCAATATATCTTCCATTTAACTTCGATTTTTTTCCCGGAGAACTATAGAAAATTTAACTCGGATACATGGGACTAATTTGCTCACACAAGATGACATATTCGGGCTACTGACACTAGCTTCATATTAAGGTTCGATGCTACTTACAATAACTTCAGAGAATCTGCAACATATGTTGGATCTCAAGGCATCGTTGTAACGCCCCCTTTACCCGAGACCGTCGCCGGAGTCGAGCACGAGGCATTACTAAACTTATTTGAACACTTAAACAAATTTAAACAATTTATATCACACTTTCCAGACAAGCTGTCCAACTGCGTTACAGATGCAAAAAAAATCATATTTCGAGTTACAAAACTCGAAATCCAAATCCGTAAATTTTCCCTAAATCTAGGCTCATATATCTACTTACTAATTTTTTTCTAGAATTTTTGGTTGGGCCAATTAGTACAGTTTATTAGTTGAAGTCTCCCCTGTTTCAGGGTTCGGCTGCTCTGACCCCTGTTCACTACGAACCAAATTTCTCCATGTACAGAATTCAAATAACCAATACGTTTATTTCTATTAAAAATAGACTAAATAAGGAATCCATGCATATATAGTATGACTCCTAATTAATTGTTTACAATTTTAATGATTTTACAAATCAGAACAGGGGAGTTCAAAATCACTCTGACCTTGTCTCACAAAAATTCAAATATCTCCTGATATGAAAGCCTTTTGCTTACACTGTTTCTTCTATGTGAAACTAGATTCAATAAGATTTAATTTCATATTTTATTCAACCTCTAATTAGATTTTCATGATTTATGGTAAATTTTCAAACTCAAACTACTGCTACTAACCAAAAACTGTTTTAGTACAAAATGTTGTTAACTAGTTTATAACATCTTTACTTCACTTCATTTAAACTCTATACATGCCATATAAATCTTCAAACATAAAACAAAAGCTACGGAATTGATCTGGATAGTGTGCTTTGTTGTGTTGATTCGATCTACCCACTTCACTTCAAGTCAATCTACATAAAAATATTAAACACACACAAGTAAGCTTATTGAAGCTTAGTAAGTTCATAGGTTAAAAGTAATACTTACCAAACATAATATTTCCAAACAATACCAAAACATTTACTAAAGTTTCTGCGATTCACAACCATTGTTATAATAATTCACATAGTTGAGCTCAACAAGAACAACTACTCAATCTCTTTCATTTGGATCACTTCTCTTTTATTTCTTATAATCAAATTAGGAAGCGGCTTACGAAATTGAGTACGTCGTTGCTCAATGCCACGATTCACAACTCAGTATGGTTTTCCTCATTGAAATACCATACCTACATTTTCAACTCGGTATGGGAAATGCCAAACCTACATTTCTTAACTCAAGTATGGATTTGATAATACCATACCTACATTTCACATACTCAAGATGGATAATACCATACCTACATTTCACAACTTAGTATGGATGATACCATACCTACATTTCACACTTTGCCATGGAACAACCATGGTCTTATCCGTCAATTCATCACAAGTCACGATCTGAGCGTTACTCAATCCTGCGTTTTCCTAATTTGCATTTCCACATTTATTCTTTCATTAACAAAATCTACACAATCCCACAGCAAATTAGTATATAATAACACATTATAAACTTCAATCATTCACAAATAAACATCTAAATTCAACCATATGAACTTACGGCTAATTTGTAGAAGATATTGAAATTTTGGGACTATTCCGCAACTTTTTCTTTTCCTCGTTCTTCTTTGGATTCTTGATCTATAATATAAAATATTTCTACTCATTAGCATTTATTTGATTTCTATTTCACTTCACAATTTATGCTGTTCAAATTTCGAAATTGCACTTTTACCCCAAAATTTACAGTTTTCACAATTTAGTCCCTACTCAATTCACCCATCAATTGAACTAATTTTTCTCAATTAACACTTTATTTTATCATTATAAACTATTTCAAAACCTTTTATATTCTGAATTTCAACAGCAACCTTCAATTCACAACTTTTTCACAATTAGGTCCTAAATATCATTTCCTATCAAAATCACTTAATAAAACCACCTTAATATGAAATTAGAACTTAAATTTCATAATAATTCATCATAAAATTCCCATATCCATCCAAGGTAACTTCCAATTTCACCCATAAAATCAAAAACTAATGAATTCTACAAGTGGACCTAATTGTAAAAGTCATAAAAACATAAAATTATCAAGAAAAGCAAGAATTAGACTCACATGATGTAAAAATATGAAAACCAGCTTTCTCCAGACCTTCTATGGCGTTTTGGCTGAGAAAATATGAAGAAAAATGTCTAGATTTTTCAATTACATCATTATTTAACTATTAACTTTTATCTATTTCCAATTTTGCCCTTGTTCACATTGTTTTCTTGCTTATTTCATACCCAAACCGTCCAGCCATTAACCTTTGGGTCTAATTGCTCTTTAAATCCATCTTTTTAAATACTTAAGCTATTTACTCACAATTTAACAAATTTTGTGCTATTTTCAATTTAATCCTTTTCAATTAATTAGCCATCCAAACGTTAAAATTTTCTAACGAAACTTTAATACTAACTCAATGACACTCCATAAATATTTATAAAAATATTTATAGCTCGATTTTCAACTTTGAGGTCTCGATACCTCATTTTTGACCCGTTTGACCTAATAAATTCTTTTAATTCACTAATTTCACCATTTCACAAATTCTTCTAAATTCTTACTTGACTCATAAATATTAAATTACTATCTTGTTCAATCTTATTTGTCGAATTTAGTGATCTCAAATCACCATTTCCGACACCACTGAAAATTAGGCCGTTACAATCGTATTAATCCTTGATCAAACACTTGTTTTGATTCTTTTTGATTGAATAATTTTCTTTTTTTTTCCCATTCGGACCTCAATGGCATGCCATTCATATCCTAATCGTTTACTAAGTTCACTCGGGTACTATTACCTTTTTTGTATCATTTCAAGCCTTGTATCATTATTGTATATATACCACTCAATCGTATAAACATTTCACATCAATTTTATACAAAATATTCACTTGTAATACTATATTTCTCATAGTTTATAATTTAGTATTTTAGATGTCAAAACCGTCAATATTACTATTAATCTAAACAAATAGACATTATAATATTATTCAAACATAACATAAATAACATAGTAAGTTCCATATGAACTTAGCTGGCAAAAACAACAACAAACGAAATGTCGAGGACTAATTTGTAATTTTATATTTTCCTTGATTATCCTCCGATTGATTCAAATCTTGATCTATACGATAATTCATTTCAATTTATCAATTCCAATTACCTTATAACATCCTATTATATGAATATGTCAATTCAATTTTATTTTTTGAAAGATTCCTAAAGTTTTGCATTTTATTCAATCTAGTCCTTAAAATCAAAATTGTAATATTTTTCAAATTTGAACATCAATTTCAAAACCGATCTCAATTTCATCCTTTTGAAACCCTCTATTATCTATAATTGTAGAAATATTACACCAATTTTGAAATTCATGTGCTTTAGTCCCGATGTTCAAAAACTAGCAATTAAACTTTATAAACTAGTACCTTTTTCATTTCTAAGTTTAAAATCTAACAAAATAACACCAATTTCATCAAGTATTAAACAATGGAAAGTTTTGAAAACTTTAATAGTTTTACAAATTGATACACTAGCTAGCTAAATCAAGCTCTCAAGACCTAAAAAATATATAAATTATAAGAAAAAGACTTAAAAACACTTGCCAATCCTTGTATGAAAGTTTGAAACTCAAACCCTAACTTTTTCTTCTTTTGTCTCATGAAGAAGATGATAAATATAAACAAATAGTTTCCTTTTCCTTGATTTTGCTTATATACATAGTTTAATAATTAATTAATTAATCATAATCAATTAAACTTAATTGTGTTTAACAATTTAGTGGTTTCCAACCAAAAACCCACCACCGTTTGACATAACAAGGAAGGTTCAATTGCTTGATTGGTCCTTCAATTAATTAAAAATTCATATCAATTAACTTTTACTACTTTTATAATTTAGTTATTGTACCTTAATTAACTATCCAAATGAAAAAAATTAGTGGATCAAATTTTAATTAAACTATATACTAACCTCGTATATTAAATAATAATATTTACGGACTCAGTCATCAGAAATAGGATTTTAAAATCACCATTTCCATACCACTGAAAAACGAGATGTTACATTAGGGTGCTAAAAGATCGATCCTCTGTTCATTATTCTCCAAGGTGTTTATAAGAGAGATCCTCTTGTCCATTGATATGACATATCAGGATATACATTTAACCCCGTTAAACATGTAATGGATAACAACAGACACATATCATGGGATTTTAGGAGTACGAGGTAGTTAAGCTTAAATAAACTCCTTATTGCCTCAAAAGTGTGTTCCCATTTAAACAATATTCACACTTAAATTTGAGTGGATGACTCTATTGAGCAATAACGGGTGGTCATACTTAGAGATACTAAGGTCAAAAGGCCTGTCAGGATGTTATTTCATAGGAAATCAATGTTAGGGTCAACAATTTTTTTACCCTCGTACGATATCACCACTTATTCCATTTTCTTTTTCAATGTCTCTTTTGCATGTTGTCTTTACATATTTTTTGTCTCTTTGTTTTTTTATCTATAAAAACAACTCATGATTTCCTCATCTTTAGATTTGCAGGCTCAACATCCACTTCCTATACTTCTTTCAAGCCATGAGAGAGAGATTTTTTTTTTCTGTCTGATTTTTTTCAAAAATAAAAACTGAAACATTTTAATTTTGACTCTAATTTGTGATTTTTTGCAGAAATAATGGTTTTCAAGGTGAAAATGTGTAGGGGAGATTTTAGGAAGACATTTTTGTTTCTATTCAATGAAAATCTGAATAGCTATCTAGAGTCCTCACCATTGAACACCTATTACGGGACTTGAAGGAATAGAAGTGCATTACTAACTCAACAAAATCACTCAAATGGTGAACCAAATTGTAACACCGCAAACTCGGCCAAGACGTTATGGTCGAATCTGGAAGGTTACAATAATACGTTAAAATCTTTACTTTCAAAAACGTAGCTTGATACGAAATCGAAAGTCAAAGTTTTATAAAACTCATAATTTTGAATAAAATTTTGCAGCAGAAATTTAGAGTTAATAATTTAAAAACCGTGATTTCAATAAGTGAAAACATATTCGCCAATTGGGCATATTCTGAAACATTCGTTATAAATTTTCATAAAACCCATTTCAATTTGCAATGAAAATCCTTAGCTTGTTTTAGTTCTGAAAACTAAAAACTAATTTGCTAATTAGTGCGATTTGTAGTTTTATGCTCGAAAATATTAAATACCGACAAATAAAGCAAAATCCAAAAAAAATCTGAAAACAAAACAAAATTTGAAAACTTAATCCGAAAATTAAAAGCTCGAAAATCTTGATTTACTAACCAAAACAGATCATTTTATGTGAAAACCAATTTGAGCTCCCGTAGGTTGAACCGTCCTAAGTCAAAAGATTACCTAAGACATATTAAACAAACGAATGAGTTAGAAGCTCAGTGTGTGGCTTAACTCGCGTACAATATTTTCTTACTACAACATGCACAATTGCAAATATCAAAACAGAGTTTTACTTTTAGTATTCACATTTGCAAAAGTCATATCAGGATGTCATATATCCAGAAACATTTGTCAAATCAAAATGTCATATTTTCATAATCAAATATCATAACAGAATTCATAATTTCAGAATCAAAATCTCAAACACGTTCTCTTATACAGAATCAGATGTATTTCATAATCGTTTATAGATGCAATCATAGATCCTACCCCCATCCACTACATACCAACTCCGTCCAACCAACCACACAAAATATGTAACGACCCAAAATTTACGGGTATTGGAAAAGTACATTTTTGAGTCTTCGTTTTTGTAAAATGGATTTGTAAATATTTATTAAAAATATTTACGAAGTTAGGAGTGTGGTTAATTAGGTTTTAGCTAGGTGAATTAGCTTGAATTAAGGTTAATTAGATGAAAGGACTAGATTGTAAACAAGGTAAAAGTTGAATTATAGAATATAAAAAGTTAAAGAATTAAATAAGCAATTAAACCATAAATTGACATGTGTGTGGTAAAATAAATTCCATGTGTGTAAATAATAAACATATATTTGTAATAATTAAATAATTACTTATAATTTAAGTAAATATTATTTTATTGTTAAATTATTATTATATTATACTATTATACTAAATAAATAAATAAAACAAAGAAAATAAAATAATAGAAACAATAAGGGCAAACGAAACAGGGGAGAAAAAGGGAAAGAAAAAGAAAGGGAAAATTAGAGTTTTAAAGGTTCAAAGTTTGATTGGTAAGTCAATTTAATCCATTTTCTTGTAATTTTGATGTTTTTAGAATCCTAGAATAAAATACTACTTGATTTATGTTGAAATTTTAGAAGTTAGTGGATTTTTAGATGTTGTTCATGTTGAAAAATTGAAGAATTAGGGGTTAAATTAATAGAATTTCAAGTTAGAATTGAGAAAATGGATTGAATTGTAAAATAAATCATAAGTTTTGAGTAATAGGGATTAAATTGAGAGAATTTCAAAATTATGGATTTATGGTGAAATTAGAGAGATAAATTTAGTTTTAAGTGGTAATTGAATTAAAATATAGAATAAATTGTGAAGAAAATAAAGTTAGTTTTGGTTAGGGACTAAATTGAAATTTAGGAAAAAGTTTGAGTATAAATTGAAATATTCAATGTGAAATTGTGTTGTATTAATGATTTTAAATTGTTTTAATTCTGTAGCTAACGTTGAGCCAGAGACCTCGGCTAAGAAAGGAAAAGACAAGATTAACGAGGAGTAGCTCGAAAATTCTGGTTTGTATTTCTATAATTCGAATTTAATAATTAATTGTTGAATTTATTACTTAATGTGTATGGTAAGTTGATTCAGGTAAGTAATTGATAATGTGATATTGAAAATTTAATGGAATTGAATTTTATGAGCATATGTGAATAGTTGTATTGAAATTATGAGAATTTGTGATTGATGTGGATTTTGATTGAAATTGAATTGAGAAATTGAAAAGTGATTTGAATACCCTATTAACTGTATCAGGCTAAGTCGGATATAGTTGGCATGCCATAGGATTGGAAGTGTTTAGGGTTACTTCGACAAAAAGTCGATGAGACACTGGGTGTCATATTATTACTTCGGATAAATTCGATGAGGTACTAGGTACCAACTTACTTCGGCATGGCCGATGAGACACTGAGTGTCAATCTATTACTTCGAGTTATTCAATGACGCACTGGGTGCCATACTAGTGTGTTTTGGTTGGATCCCTATATTCGCCAAAGTCCGAGTCTTATTAATAGGGGAGAATGAATAAATTGGCAATATGAATGATATTGATCATGAATTTGGAATAGATATTGAATGATATTGATCATGAACTTGGAGTAGACATTGAATTGAATTATTCAAATGGAAAAACATGAATCATGGATTCATGAAAAGAGTAATGTTATTGTTAAATGATATGTGAATCAAAGTGAGAAAAGTTAGTGATGAGAAATGAAAGTTAAATGGATGGATTTAATTATTGATTAGCTAATGTTTTATATGGTTTAAGTGTATACTTATTAATGTTATATTATTTAAAGTATTCGGATTATAGAAATACCACTAAGTTTATAATTAGTATACGGTTTGTTTCCGTGCACAGGTTAGGGTAAAGTCAGAACATTGAATCAGCATCCAAGGCCGATCCCTAACTCATTGTGGTGAAGTACATTTCTTTTTAGTCAATGGCATGGACCTAGGATGTTGTGTTCGTCATTTTGAGAAATGGTTGTAAGTGATGAAATAAGATGATTTTAGTTGGTTATATTTATAAGTTTATGAGTTATGCTGAGATTATAAAATGGTATGTTTTATTTGAAGTATGAATGACTTTAACATATGCAAATTTTACGTTGAAATTTGGTATAAAGTATGAATTGGTTTAAATGAAGTTAAATGAATTGAGTTAGTAAATATTTGTGAGATACCTATGTTGGTACATTGGTTAAATCATTAGGTTGCTTATTTGACATGTTTTAGATATGTTTGAATTTGTTTTGTATTGATTGAATGATTGAATTTTGAGTTGCTTGTTGTTTAAGATTTGCAGGGTTGGTAAACTTGATGAATAAGGCTCATTTTGAGTCCACACGGCCTGACACACAGGTGCGTGATCAGACCGTATGAGACACAAAGCTTACACATGGGTGTGTGGATAGGCCATGTGTCCCCTGCATTTTAAAATTTTCAAAACAGAATGCTCAGAAATCTCCACACGGGCAGAAACACGGGCGTATGTCTCAGTCATGTGAAGCACATGGCCTAGCACATGAGCATATGCTCTGACCATGTGGAAACTGCACTTAATTTTTGTTTAAATTAGAGAGTTACACGGAGTTGGACACGACTTGAAGCACGGGTTTGTCCCTAAGCCACACAAGCGTGTGAGCCCTACACTTAGGAAAAATTTTCTGAACTTCCGATTAAGTCCCAATTTGTTTCTAACACGTGATTTGGGCCTCGAGGGTTCAATAAAGGGACATTATGGCTAAATTATGATGTGTATATTATATTATTATATAATTATTCATATTTTTTTTGAAATGTCTGGTAATGCTCCGTAACCTTGTTCTGGCTACGGATAAGGGTTAAAGGGTCTTACAAAATAGGACTACAAGAGTCCATCCACCCAATCACATCGAGTCATGGTGGTATGCCATTCATAATAGTGCAGCTGAGCTGCCAGACAGATATTGTGGTTTAACCGCCAAAAGTGTAGTAAAATTGCTAGAAACACTTCCTCCATCATATTAAAAAATCCAGCCCAATGCACATGCACAATCGTAATAACATACGTACATATCATATATAAATGGTATGGCATGTATACCTAATCATATTCTTGTAGATCATACATAACAAATTGCTTATTGTAACACCCCTAACTCGTATCCATCACAAGAACAGGGTTACGGAGCATTATCGAGATTTACAGATCGAATAATAGGCATATTATATTATCTAGCAAACATATCTTCAATCATTCATAAAATATCTTATATGAGCCCTCGAGGCCCAAATTACACATTAAAAATAAATCAGGACTAAATCGAGTATTCAGAAAATTTTTCGGAAACATAAAAAATTTTCAAAGGTGTAGGGAACACACGCCCGTTTGGCTCACATGGTCAGGAGACATGCCCATGTCTCAAATCATGTGGGCATTTGAAATAGGGCCACACGACTGTGTCCCAGCCCGTGTCCAAACTTGGGTGCTCTCTAACTTGGGTCACACGGCCAAGCTATATGCCCATGTGCTAAGCCGTGTGAATATTTTGAGCATTCTATTTCTAAATTTTAAAGATGCAGGGGACACACAGCCAAACCACATGCCCATGTGCTAGGCCGTGTGTCACACACAGCTGAGATACACGCCCATGTCTCTACTTGTGTGGACGAAAATAGGCCATATCAAGGCCACATTTCTCACCCATTTAGGTATCAACCTAAACACAACATTTTAACACATCAATATATCACAACAAAGCATTCAAAACAAGCCAAAGTCATGTTTTATATACAATATATCATCACATATACCTTAAATACTCAAACTTACCTATTTAGACTATTTAGCAAATTTTACTAAGGTTTACTACTAACTAAATACCTATAAGCATATATCCATCATAACCACATCACAATTTACTTCATTTCCAAACCAAAATATATATCTAGGTTGATTATGTAAACAAAACATCATTCATAACATCTATACATGTCAACTTTAATCTAATCCACATCAATCCTTATACATGCCATATAAATCATATTGAATGCTTCAAAAACTACCGGAATAAGCTAGATAGTGTGACTTGATGTGCTGATCCAATCTTCTGACCTCTCGAAAATCTACAAAGACATTAAACAACACGAGTAAGCATAATGAAGCTTAGTAAGTTTAATGGGTTAAATATAAATCTTACCGAACCTACTACAAAAAATCAGTTTAAATAAACTTATTCAATGTAAACTCCCTGCCAATCACAACTTCAATCGATGAATACACTCATTTCATATCAATACCAATAATAAACGATATGTCTTTCAATTTCAATTTCATAAGTCACTTACCAAATCTTCCTAAATCGTAGAACAATTTACGGATAAAAGTTCATCATTTTCAGAAGCCGAAAAGTTGAACAAAAGCTCATAAGAGCTAAACAAAAACTCTTAAGAGTTGAACAAAAGCTCGTAAGAGCTGAACGGGAACTCATAAGAGTTAAACAGAAGCTCAATAGAGCTGAACCGAAACTCATATGAGTTAAACAGAAGCTCGTGAGACCTAATTGGAAAGTAAACGTGAAATTTCACAACAAATACTGAACCTCGATTTACTTGGGTAATTTGTTGTCATTTTCCTCCAATGCCGTCAATTCGTCGAATGTCGAATGTACTCAAATCCTGCGTTCCATTTAATCCGAATACCCAATTCAAATTTATAACTTTAACAATATTTCATTTTCAAAAATAAAACAAATACATAATACCATTCATCAATTCAATATAAATATTAAAGTTTAACCATACGAACTTACCTGGGTTAAATTGTAATATTTGCAGTAGTTTAGGGGCAATTCCACTAATTTTTTCTTTTTCACGAGTATCTACAGGATCTTGATATAAAATATAAAATTACTCATTCATTAGCAAATATTTCAGTTCTAATTCATTTCACAATTAATTCCCTTCAATTTTTCAAATTTACACAATTAACCCCAAAATTTCACAACTTTTCCAATTTAGTCATTAACTAATTAATCTTATCAAATTAACTAATTTTTATAAATTAATAATTTATCTAAATATTATAGGATATCATACAGCCCTTGATAAAATATAAATTTAATACCAAACCCTAATATTTTAACCTTTCTATAATTTGATCCTAAAATCAATATTTAACAAAATCACTCTATAAAATCATCATACAACAAAAATTAAAGCTCTAAATCCATGTTATTCATCAAAAATCTAATATTAATCAATGTAAACTTCCAAAATTTTCAATTAAATCAAAAACGAAGGTAAAGTTTAGTTGGACCTAATTGTAACAATCTCAAAAACATAAAAATTTCAAGAAAAGGGAAAGAATTGAACTCAAATGAAGCAAAAATATGAAAATCAGCTTAAGGATCTCTCCTATGGCATTTTTGGGCAGAAAATTGAAGAAGAATTGCCTAGAAACCTTTTAATTCCTAATTTGTATGTTTAGTTTCAAACAATTTACCATTTTGCCATTAAATTACATTATTTTATTATTTTTCTTTTTTATGCCGCCTCATGCCTTCCATTTAGGCATATTTACTCCTTAAGTCCTCCCTTGTTTAATAATTAAGCCATCTAATCACTTATTTCTTATAATTAGAAAGTTTTGCGCCTTATTCAATTTAGTCCTTTTTAATTAATTAACTATCAAAATATTAACATTTTTCAACGAAACTTTAATACGACCTTAGTTACACTCCTTAAATATTTATAAAAAATATTTACGGCTCGGTTTATAGAAACAAGGTCTCGATACCTCATTTTCTAAAACTACTTGACCTAATAAATCATTATAAAATATAAATTTCCTATTTAAAAATCTTTCTAAAACCACATTTTACTCATAAATACTAAATAATAAAAGTTGTGAGCTTACTCGTCAGATTTGGTGGCCTCAAACAACTGTTTCTGACACCACTGGAAATCAGGCTGTTACACTTATACTAACAGTTGTTCTGCGTACAGATCGCACACATGTTTTTACACATAACTGTGCTTTCAAAGTAATCAGAACACAGATCGAATATAAGTTTTTCACTTACCTTAGTCATATCTCATACTGACAGATATAACATTTCGGGTCTTATTCAAGTCTATGGACCCCATAGATGGTCTAATTATGCATTTTTGAGTCAAATGGGTCTAAGTGAAATTTTTTAAAAAATGGGCCTACATGGTCGTGTGACGCAGACTGTAGTTCGAAAACAACATTATTTTCTTTAGATTTTTCAATTTGAATCGATTTTTTCGTGTTAGAAACACACACCTGATTAAATTTTGATGCAGAACCACAAAAAAAAACACTAGTACCTAAAATCAATAGTTTAACAACCAATTTAGTAACGTATTACTAGGCTCCAAAAAACACTTTTAGTAAAAAAAAAAACCAACATATGCATTCAATCCCAAAACTAGCCTTTTGGGTGTTTGAAAACTTACCCCAAATGATCGCAGCAGTAGTCCTAAACCGCAATTACAACGTTGGAGGATTATTGTTTCACAAACTTCACCTAGAAAAACCCCCAACACCATTAAAGGCGACTAATCGCATTACAGAACATCTAAAAACCACAAACTAATGAAAATAACAATTACATTAACACACTTAGTATAAAAGGAAGAACCTAGAAGCACTTACATAAGAAAACAATAGTATGATCACACCCCAACATAGATTGAACTTGTAGAAGTAAAGGGTAAACAATATTTTCTTGACAAAATATGAACCAAAAAGAAGGGAAAAAGCAATAGAATAGAGAATGGCAGAACAAAAAAAATTAGGAAGATAGGGAAAAGAGAAGTGAAATAGAGTGGGAGAGAAACATGAGATTTATGGGAAAAATTAATTAGTTAAAAATCCTTTTTTTTTTAAACCACCCACTTTCCCCTACTCAATCCTACTGGTTTTGTTTAGTTATCATTTTCAAAATTTTTCTCAGAGTTCAAAACAAAAGTAATAATTTCATTTTGCATACATAAGATTTAAACACAAGACCTTTGGGAAAGTTAAAGCCTTACCACTAAACCAACAAACTTATTCTTACCAAAATTTGCGCCGGAATTAAATTTAAGGCAAATATGCAGAGATAGAGATAGGGACAAAAATAACAAAAATTCCAAATAGAGAGATTTAAACACAAGATCTCAAACACACATTCAGAATATTTATCAATTGAGGCATATCAATTTATTTGACAACATTTTCACAGTCATAATTAAAATTTAGGACATGACCACTCTTAGTTTCACTAACCCAATTTCTTCAAACCCAACTTTCGAGATGTGACACAAATAAATGAATTATTATAGCTCGTAAACTAGTGATGAAATGGAATAACCATTCTATCAAAACAAAAATACTGTTAGTTTTTCATATACTCCAAAATATGCAAATAGTTATATACCTCTACTTTGGAAATAACACATGGCAAAGCATAGGATAACTTTATAATAACCCTCTGCTAGATGTAAGACACGAACAACCTTCTACTTGATACCCTTTATTGTAACGCCCCAAATTTTGTAATTTCGGCTTTTGGAATATTTACTGTATTTATACCCTATTTTTGACATAAATATATGTCTGCTTATGTGATTAAGTGCTTTAGGGTGTGTTGGGAAGGCCCCAAGTTCAAGTCTAGGCTTGGGCTAAATTTTGGTTCTTATACGAATAAAGCCTGGCTTTTGGAATAGGCTTATAAGAATTTATTTGTAAGAATATGACAGAATGGGCCTGCTGGTCTAGTGGCTAAGTGGTGTATTGGTATGATGGGGTCTGGGGTTCAATTCTCTGGGTGGGAAAAAGAAGGAGTATTTTGCTGCAAATTTCGGCTAGGAGTTTGAGTTTTAGTAAACTGCTGGGTAGAGGAGTAGTAGCAGATTTTAGGGTTATCTGGTTAGTTTTTGATTCATTCCAAAACTCTCTGCTGCCAAAATTCTCTGCAATTCCCCTATCCACCTTTCTCTCTGTTTTCTTTTTGCCAAAAATCCCCCTCTTGTGCTGTTGAAATTTCATTTACACCATTTTCTCTCCATTTTCTCTCTTTTTGATAGTTTTGATTTTGTCTTTGTAAACATGCTTTCAGTAAGTGTAGAGATGCATTCTATTTCGTTCTAATAAATGTTGGGTTATTAAGAGATTGTTTTCTATTTAGGAGATAATCAGGGTTCTCTGGATCACTAATTAACGTTCTAAACAGTGAGGAATCGCTGTTTTTTGTTTAAGGTAACGTCATTAACCTTCGAGAATTGCTTGTTTCTTAGGAACTCGGATTAAGTGATTAAAAGGGTGAAATCCTATTCAATAATAGGTTTTGGAGTGCTAGGGTTGCGTTAGCTTCGAATCAATAACAGGTGTGCACTCCGTTTACGCAAAAAATAAGTTTTAGTGAAAGCCGAAAAGCTATCTGCCGACATCACATCGGCGTGTGGACTGCCCTATGGTAGTCTGTGTTGCGATATAAGGGCATGTGACTGAAGAGCTAGATCATGCGCAAGCTACATGGACATGACGGACATGGCCATGTGAGGCTAGGAGGCCGTATGTAAGGCACGGGCTTGACCAATTAGGCCATGTAAGCTACACGAGAGAGTGAAATTTTGGGCCAGGCCGTGTGATCCACATGGACACGGCCAATTTGGGCCATGTAGGCCCACACGGGCAGGACACACGGGCGTGTGAGCCCAAATTGTTTGAAATGTTCTGTAAGGTTGCACAGGTCACCCAAGTCGACTATGACTGGACTGTAGGGTTGGTAAGCATTACTTAGACCCCATACTCTGATTTGTTACTGGATTGTATGCAAAAACATGTTAATTTTAACATGTGTATCTGTCTGATCTTGTATATCTGTTTTGACTTAATGATGGTATGATTTGATATCTGCATATAAGCATGTCATATTATTAATGTTGCATTGCATTGGGTTGGGATTGTTGTGAAGAGAAGGAAGACTAAAAGGCTATTAGCCTGTTATCAGGCAGCTATGCAGCATGTATCTGATATGCGTCGTTTTACGATACCATTTGGTGTGTAGGTTTGGATGGGTCGATTTTATCCCCATACTTGGTGTGTAGGGCTGGGTGGGTCAATTATATCCCCACATGGTGTGTTGGGTTGGACGGAGATGACATGTAGGGTTGGTGGGCATGTTTCTCTGATAATCTGATCTGTTATGCATGCGATGTTTGTGTAGGCTAAGCCCCGATTATTCTACTTTTGTATTTAAATGGGCTAGGGTCCATACCAATTCTGAAAATGGCTAAGGCTGAATTATCTGTATTCTGTTACCTATTTGTATGCATGTTGTCTGTGAGGATGCGCATATTGAGTTTGCGGAAACTCACCCCTTTGTTTATTTTATCTATCAAGTAATCCCCAGCAGTAGATGGATCGGTACGGTGGAGGGCTCGACGACGACCACCTCTAGTCATATGTTGGTTTTATGAGTTATATTCTATTCTATTTGCTTTCATTTAGTATTTATTTTTGAGACTATTTATGTATTTAGGCTCGAAATTTTTGGGTTTATTTCAGGATTTTAAATTTTTAATTTTACTGATTTATAAACGGTGACACCACAAATACGTTTTGGAAACTTAACTTAGGTTTTCGTATAAATGAATGATGTCATTACTTCCGCGATAAAGAAATGTTTTCAAGTAATAACTTGATTTGTGATTTCACGACTTAAGTAGAGATATTAAACAAAATGAATTTAAACTTACTAAGGTTTTCTAAAAACACTCTCATATGACGCCACCGAATTCGGGCATAACGTCTAGGCCGGGTTTGGGGAATTACAATATCAGAGCTAGGTTGCAAAACTCGGCTGTGGATTTAGGTTTCAAAATTTGGTTTTTGTAAAATGACTTGTAAATTAATTTGAAATAATTTTGATAACTAGTATGTGGTACATCGAGCCTCCAGCACTGATCTTGTAAGTTGTTTGAAACTCTGATATGTACTGTTTGAAAGCATACTTTTACTGAAATTTTATCTGTATCTGTCTGAAATACTATGTATGTGTTATGAGACTACTATGGGTAATACGTTATTGAAACACTGTAGGTAGTGTAAACTGAAAACCGTAGTGAGCTTATTACTCGCGATAACTGACTCTGAGACTCTGATACTGTTCTACATAAAATATCTGCTAATAATTATCGAAACTGTAAACTGATGTGCATAAAACTTCTAAATATAGATTAATTCGATAGTTAGGATGAGTGCACGTGGTACTCGTGGATGGGGTACTAAAGGCCGAGAAAGAGGCCGTAGAGGGATTTGAGCTGAGTCCTTCACATCTGATACAATCCCTAATCTAGACACTAGCGAAACACCGGTGTCACCCATTACTGAGACGGGTGTTGAATTTGATGATCGTGGTTGTTGGGGACGACGACCGTCCCGAGCTATGATCTGGTCGGAGAGGGTCATTGGGGCCAATCTCGGATCTGGAGGCCGTGGGTCGGTTACAGAATGACTCCGGTGGAATAGGGCTGAGATATTCAAGGGCATCGTTGGAGTTGCTCCGAGTGTGGCCGAGTATTGGATGGAGGCTGTAGAGCGCATAATGGATGATTTGGACTTTACTAATGAGTAAAAGCTCAAGGGGGCTGTGTCTTTACTTTACGATGAGGCATATCAGTGGTGGTTGACTGTTAAAGAGAGCGCTTAGCCCAACCGGTTGACTTGGGATCTGTTTAAGACGGATTTCCAGAGTAAGTACGTGGGAACCAGTTATACTGATGCGAGACGATGTGAATTTCTAAATCTCACTCAGGGAGATCGTTCAGTGGCCGAGTATGAGGCTGAATTTTTGAGATTGAGTCACTATGCGAGGGGTATGGTGACGACTGAGTATGAGCGCATTGTTCGATTCGAGGATGGTCTTCGAGACAGTCTACGAGTTCAGATAGCTCCTCGGAGGGAGCGAGATTTCTTGGTCTTGCTCGAGAAGGCCAAGATAGCCAAGAAGGTGAAGCACTCTCAGCGCCAAAATCGTGAAAAAAGAAAAGCTTCTGAGTCTTCTGGTGCTGGGATGAGGTCTAAGAAAAAGGCCAGGATTGACAGGCCCGCGAGAGTTGGACCTACTGCTGCATCTACTGGGGTAGCGATCTGTTAGCTTTGTAATAGACGCCATCCAGGCGAGTGTTGGAGAGCTACTGGGCCTTATTTGAGGTTTGGGTCGACTAAACATCGAGTTAAGGATTATCTACTGAGAGGTAATCAGATGCAAGCTCTGGTTGCTGAGACTGCACAGCTGTCGAAAGGGGTACAGCAGCCATCTAGGGGCCAAGGACAGGCTAGGGATGGTAACGATATGGGTCGAGGTTAGAGAGCACCAGGCAGAAGTGCTGGGCTGACTAAGGCGAGGTAGCCTGGACCTGTCTATGCTGCACGTCAACGTGAAGATAGAGATGCTTCGGACGTCATTACGGGTACGTTTTTAATCCTTAATGTACCTTATGTTGCACTGATAAACATAGGCTCTACACATTCTTATGTTGCATGTTCTATGTCTGAGAC
Source organism: Gossypium arboreum (assembly GCF_025698485.1). Taxonomy (NCBI): domain Eukaryota; kingdom Viridiplantae; phylum Streptophyta; class Magnoliopsida; order Malvales; family Malvaceae; genus Gossypium; species Gossypium arboreum. Next base: position 108,616,060 of record NC_069070.1, on the reverse strand, counting down.
TTTGGGAATTCCGCATGAGAGCACTTCTAATGAGATTTCAAGGGTGAGTCTATTGGGACAGTCCATTAGGGTTAGTAAATTATTTAGAGACGTTCCGTTGGAAGTCCAAGGGACGATATTTTTGGCTGATCTGTTGGAACTTCCGTTTGGGGAGTTCGACTTAATTCTGGGTATGGACTGGTTGGTGAAGCATCGTGTAAGTCTAGATTGTGCTGAAAAGAGGGTTGTTCTGAGGACCGATGAGGATAATGAGATAGTCATGATTGGAGAACAACGGAATTATTTATCTGATGTGATATCTGTGTTAGTGGTAGAGAAGCTGGTGAGGAAAGGATGTGAAGCGTTTATGGCCTACATCAGTGTTTCTGATTCTGTGGACTTCTCGGTTAAGGACATCTGTACTGTGAGGAACTTTTCAGATGTTTTTCCAAAGGAATTACTAGGATTGCCTCCAAGTCATGAGGTAGAATTTGGTATCGAGTTGATTTCTGGTACAGCTCCGGTGTCTATTGCCTCTTATCGAATGACACCGAAGGAGGTGGCAGAACTGAAAGCTCAAATACAAGAGCTGTTGGATCGTGGGTTTATTTGTCCCAGTGTGTCTCCATGGGGAGCCCTTGTTTTGTTTGTAAATAAGAAGAACGGTACGATGAGGATGTGTATCAATTACAGTCAGTTGAATAAGTTGATGATTAAGAATAAATACCCAATTCCAAGGATAGACGATTTATTTGATCAGTTCAGAGGGGATTTTGTGTTCTCAAAGATCGATCTACGATTAGGTTATCATCAGTTAAGGGTCAAGGAGACCGATGTGCATAAGATGGCATTTAGGACTCGTTATGGACATTACGAGTTTCTAGTCATGCCCTTTGGGTTGACTAATGCACCAGCGGCATTTATGGATCTGATGAACCGTGTGCTCCAGCCCTACTTGGATCGGTTCATTGTGGTGTTTATAGACGACATTCTGGTGTATTCTAAGACTAAGGACGAACACGATGGGCATCTTAGGTTGTTCTATAGATCCTTTATGAGAAACAGCTTTACGCGAAGTTCTCTAAATGTGAATTTTGGCTTCAGGAGGTAACCTTTTTGGGACATGTGGTGTCTACTGGTGAAATTCATGTTGATCCTCGTAAGATTGAGGCTGTGTTGGATTGGAAACAATCGAAGAACATGTCGGAGGTCCACAGTTTTCTAGAACTAGCAGGATATTACTGACGTTTCGTAAAAGGGTTCTCGTTGATTGTAGTGCCATTGATTAAGTTACTGCATAAGGGAGTCCCCTTTGTTTGGACTGACGTACAGCAGGAGAGTTTTGAGAAGCTCGAGACAGTTTTGACTCAGGCTCCAGTTCTGGTATAAACTGAGCTTAGTAAGGACTTTGTAGTATACAGCAACACGTCACATGTGGGTTTGGGTTGTGTTTTGATGCAAGACGATAAGGTAGTTGCTTACGCATCTCATTAGCTCAAGACTCACGAGGCTAATTATCCGACACATGATTTGGACTTGGCTGTAGTTGTCTTTGCATTAAAGATCTGGAGGCATTATTTGTACGGTGAAAAGTGTACCATCTACACTGATCACAAAAGCCTCAAGTATCTCCTCACTCAGAAGGAGTTAAAACTTAGGCAGTAACGATGGGTTGAGCTGCTTAAGGATTACGACTGCAATATCGAATACCATCCAAATAAGGCCAATATGGTGGCTGATGCGTTAAGTCATAAGGCTATGACCGATTTAAGGGCGATGTTCGCTCGACTGAGTCTTTATGACAATGGAAGTCTCCTGGCTGAGTTACAGGTTAGACCGACGTGGCTGGATCGGATTAAGGATAAACAGTTAGGAGATAAGTCCATTGAGTTACGATTCCGTCAGGTTGAGGCTGGAACTGCTACTGATTTTGAGATTGACAATGATGGGGTATTGTGCTTCCGAGGTAGGATTTGTGTACCTAATGATAAGGATTTGAGACTGTTGATTCTGAGGGAGGAGCATAGTAGTTCTTACGCTATGCATCCTGGTGGAAACAAAATGTATAAGGATATCTGAGAGTTGTACTGGTGGCCAGGGTCGAAACATGAGGTGACCGACTTTGTTGCTTGTTGTTTGACACGCTAGCAAGTTAAGACTGAGCATTAGTTACCTTCGAGTTTGCTACAGCCAGTAAAGATATCGATGTGGAAATAGGAGCGAGTAACGATGGATTTCGTTAGTGGGTTGCCTCTAACACCCACTAAAAAGGATTCTGTTTGGGTCATCATGGATCGATTGACCAAGTCGGTACATTTTATTCCGGTGAAGACGGACTTCTCCATGCAAAAGCTAGCTAAGCTCTACATTTTTGAGATAGTGAGGTTGTATGGGTTTCCTGTTTTGATCATTTTCGATAGGGATCCTAATTTTACGTCTCGATTTTGGCAGAAACTTCATAAGGCTTTGGGTTCTCGTCTTGACTTCGTACTGCTTTTTATCCGCAAACAGATGATCAGTCAGAAAGGGTGATTCAGATACTGGAGAATATGTTAATGGGTTGTGTTATGGATTTCTGAGGTAGTTAGGAGGAGTACTTGCCTTTGGCAGAGTTTGCTTATAATAATAACTATCAGACTAATATACAGATAGCACCGTATGATGCACTTTATGGTCGTAAGTGTTGCACTTTTTTGTGCTGGACAGAGTTGAGTGAGCGACGTGTTCTGGGTCTGGAGTTGGTTTCAGATACTGAGGATAAGGTCCGCTTGATTCAAGATCGACTGAAAGTGACTTCTGATAGACAAAAGTCCTATGCTGATTTGAAGAGGAAAAATATCAAGTATTCTGTAGGGGACTTGGTTTTCCTTAAGGTCTCGCCATGGAAGAAGGTTCTGAGGTTCGGTCGCAATGGCAAGTTAAGCCCTAGGTTTATTGGACCATATCGGATCCTAAAGCGAGTAAGGTCGATCGCGTATCAATTGGAGCTTCCTTCAGAGTTGGATCGTATACATGATGTATTCCATGTCTCGATGTGGAGATGTTACCGTTCTAATCCCACGCATGTTGTGCCTGTGGAAGAGATTGAGGTTAGGCCAGATCTGACGTTTGAGGAGAAGCCGATTCAAATTTTAGATTGCAAAACTAAGGTTCTACGAAGAAAATCCATCCCTTTAGTGAAGGTGTTGTGACGGAATAATAGCTAAGGAGACCACTTGAGAGCCGAAAGATTCGATGCAACAGCAGTATCCTCACCTTTTCTGATCAGGTAAAAATTCGAAGATGAATTTTTTTTAGAGGGTAGAGTTGTAACACCTCAAATTTTGTAATTTCAGCTTTTGGAATATTTGTTGTATTTCTGCCCTATTTTTGACATAAATATATGTCTGCTTATGTGATTAAGTGCTTTGGAGTGTGTTGGGGAGGCCCCAAGTTCAAGTCTAGGCTTGGGCTAAATTTTGGTTCTTATATGAATAAAGCCTGGCTTTTGGAATGGGATTATAAGAATTTATTAGTAAGAATATAACAAAATAGGCTTGCTGGTCTGGTGGCTAAGTGGTGTGTTGGTATGATGGGGTCTAGGGTTCGATTCTCTGCGTGGGAAAAAGGAGGAGTATTTTGCTACAAATTTCGGTTAGGAGTTTGAGTTTTAGTAAACTGCTGGGTAAGGGAGTAGTAGTAGATTTAAGGGTTATCTGGTTAGTTTCTGATTCTTTCCAAAACTCTCTCCTATCGAAATTCTGTGCAACTCTCCTCTCTACCTTCCTCTTTGTTTTCTTTTTGCCGAAAATCCCCCCTCTTGTGCTACCGAACTTTCATTTACACTATTTTTTTCTCTATTTTCTCTCTTTTCGATAGTTTTGCTTTTGTCTTTGGGGACACGCTTTCGATAAGTGTGGAGATGCGTTCTATTTTATTCTAATAAATTTTAGATTATTAAGAGATTGTTTTCTGTTTAGGAGACAAACAGGGTTCTGTGGATCACTAATCGACATTCTAAACAGCGAGGAACCACCATTTTTCATTTAAAGTAACGTTTCCATTAACCTTCGGGATTTTTCTGTTTCTTAGTAACTCTGATTAAGTGATTAAAAGGTTGAAATCTTGTTCAATAATAGGTTCTAGAGTGCTCGGGGTTGCGTTAACTTTGGATCGATACCAGGTGTGTACTCCATTTACGCAGAAAATGAGTCTCGACAAAAGCCAAAAAGCTGTCTGCAGATGCCACACAGGCATGTGGACTGCCTCTGTGGTAGTCTGTGTTGCGATACAAGGGTGTGTGATTGACGAGCCAGATTGTGCGCGCGCCACACGGGCGCGACGGACACGGCCGTGTAATGCTGGCGAGGCCGTGTGCAAGGCACGAGCTTGACCAATTGGGCCATTTAAGCCACACGGGCGTGTGAGATTTTGGGGCAGGCCGTGTGATCCACACGAACATGGCCAATTTGGGTCGTGTGGGCCCACACGGGCAGGACACACGGGGTTATGAGCCCAAATTGTTTAAAATGTTTTGTAAGGTTGCACGGGTCACCCAAGTCGACTATGACCGGACTGTAGGGTTGGTAAGCATTACTTAGAACCCATACTCTGATTTGTTACTGGATTGTATGAAAAAGCATGTTAATTTTAGCATGTGTATCTATCTGATCTTGTATATCTGTTTTGACTTAATGATGGTATGATTTGATATCTGTATATAAGCATGTCATATTATTAATGTTGCATTGCATTGGGTTGGGATTGTTGTGAAGAGAAGGAAGACTAAAAGGCTATTAGCCTGTTATCAGGCAGCTATGCTGCATGTATCTGATATGCGCCGTTTTACGATACCATTTGGTGTGTAGGTTTGGATGGGTCGATTTTATCCCCATACTTGGTGTGTAGGGCTGGGTGGGTCAATTATATCCCCACATGGTGTGTTGGGTTGGACGAAGATGACATGTAGGGTTGGTGGGCATGTTTCTCTGATAATCTGATCTGTTATGCATGCGATGTTTTTGTAGGCTAAGCCCCGATTGTTCTGATTCTGTATTTAAATGGGCTAGGGTCCATACCGATTCTGAAAATGGCTAAGGCCGAATTATCTGTATTCTGTTACCTATTTGAATGCATGTTGCCTATGGGGATGTGCACACTGAGTTTGCGAAAACTCAGCCCTTTGTTTATTTTATCTGTCGGCAATGCCCAGCAATAGATGGATCGGTACGACGGAGGGCTCGACGACGACCACAGCTAGTGATATGTTGGTTTTATGAGTTATATTCGATTTTATTTACTTTCATTTAGTATTTATTTTCTGGACTATTTATGTATTTAGGCTTGAACTGTTTTGGATTTATTTCAAGATTTTAAATTGTTAATTTTACTAATTTATAAATGGCGACACCACACATATGTTTTGGAAACTTAACTTAGGGTTTCGTATAAATGAATAATGTCATAACTTCCGCGATAAAGAAATGTTTTCAAGTAATAACTTGAATAGTGATTTTCACGACTTAAGTAGAGATATTAAACAGAACGAATTTAAACTTGCTAAGGTTCTCTAAAAACACTCTCATGTGACGCCGCCGAATTCAGCCATAACGTCTAGGTCGAGTTTGGGGCATTACATTTATGGTGACTTTCCGTTCAGCACAATCCAAGACCAACCCTCCACGAATCCCATTTAAGTTATCTTGAAACAGTCCGTTATGGACCCTCCGCAATGACCACTAAGGCGTATCAACCTCGTACAACCTCGTAAAGGAGAATGTCGGAGTAGGACTACACAATAACATACATGACAACGCTGACCTACAATGGCCTGCCACTTAGCTAACCACACAAGCAAGACTACCATTTGTATTGTTAACTACGTGGCACAACGAGACAAGAGGACACCGTCATAGAACAAGAAATAGAGGGTCTCCTTTTTCCTCCAAGAAAAACTTAAGTATTCCCTCTATCTATCTCCTTATTCCATTCTACTCTCCTCTTCCTTCAACCTCCTACTCTTACTCTGGTTCCCCACCTATCACACGTGAATTGATCCCTCAATCACAATCACTTTCGTCTACTTATTCCTTCTAATCATTGGATAGTTTGGCGAGATGTACTATGGCGAGAATATAACAAGTAGATAAAAAGGTAATTAAAAGATATTAAATTCATGTATGTAAAAGCTAAACCAATATTTGTGTAAAACGTTGTTTTTCTTTATCTCAATTGAAAGCAACAAAACAGAATTAAGTACTAACTTTCAATTCTAAAAAGACATTATATAAACTAAATACAACTCTTATGAAAAGTCACCAAAGTTAAAAGTGTTAATAAAACTTTTAATAATTAGAAAAATGAAATGATAATTTTTAAATGATGTTTTAAATTTTAAATGATGTTTTAACATGATAAAATAAAATATTTGACTACAGAAAAATTAGAATATCAAATCTGCAAATTAATTTTATTTTATTGAAATGTAACTACTAATTTATAATTAAGATTAGAAAGTATTTTTCAAAAGTGCAATAAAAAAGTTTTTAAAATTTTGATAATGTTTATCACGCTTGTCAAAAAATACTTTCGTAAAATAAAATAGTTAATGAAATGATAAAAAAATAACTTCATTGAAAAATATTTTTAAAAATTAAAATTAAAAATTTCAACTTCTTTAAAATCTCAGAAAAAAATTGATTTAAAAGGTTTTTATCAATTTTTAATTTAAAGTCAAAATTTGGATTGAAAAGTGATTTAATAAAGCTTTAGTGATTGAAATGTGCATCTAACAGGTGCAGACCAAAGCTTGACTGAAATTGAACACTTTTGTCGGTGGAGGGATTTTGCTAACGTCACAGCAACTAGCAGTAAGCTTCCACGTGCCGTCTTGTCATTTGAGCATTCCAGCCTGGCTGTTTTAGTAGCATTGGTCTCACATTTATACGAACTTATTATCAGTAACTAACATTAAGTTATTTCAATCAGCTTGCCCTCCTATTTTCATCAAACTACGATAATACCACGCCCTAAAAGTCGAAAAACATATAGTAATTGCTTAGGTTTGATCCTACGCCGACACTGTCAAATTGGAACCTCTTGTCAATCCAACGGCACTAAGTCATCCAAATTTCGTGATCAACAAAATTGACCACCAATGATTGGTTGTTATTATTACAAATTTAGTTTTTAAAAATTATTTTATTTAAGGTTAAATAACTATATAACATTATGAAATAAAAAATTTATTTATAATTTTATACTAAAAGGTTAATTTTCGTCATCCGAATTGAACTTGAATTTTAAAAATTAAAAAGTAGAGTGTCTAAATTTGTTGAACTAAAATATAGATTAAATTTCAAATGTACAAATACTTACAAAGACTTGGTACATATTTTATTTTTTATTTAAGGGTAAATTATATCATTAGTCACTAAATTATGATTAGTTTTCGTTTTGGTTACTTAACTAAAAAAATTACAATTTGATCACTAAACTATTCAAAAGTTTTTATTTAAGTCACTAACTTGTTAAAAGCAATGCTATATGGCTTTTCTGTTCACACTACCTGCAACAATCGAAATTTTTTTTTCTCCTTCTCTTCTAAGTTCAATTTTTTCCATGAAACAACTTTGAACGTCATGAGTTTGCGAACCAAAATTCAAACAACTTTTTTCTCTGATCTCTAATACTGACTGTCAGATCAATTTGGATCTAAAGTATGTTCTTTTACTAGTCGATTGGTATTGATCCACCATATTGATTATTGAATCGTTATTAGGAGCTCATTGGCGAAACTTTTAAAAAAAAATCTAACAACCTAGTGACTTAAATGAAAATTTTTGAATAGTTTAGTGACCAAATTGTAATCTTTTTAGTTAAGTGATTAAAACGAAAATTTACTCATAGTTTAATAACTAATGGTGTAATATACCCTTTATTTAATGAAAATGTTAAAAAATTAAAATTCTAACTTAATATATATATAATATAATATTATATATATATATATATATATATATATATATATATATATATATATATTACAAGGCCTCAAGCTCTTAGCTGACATAGCTTAATCTTTTGCCGCGTGGGTTATTCATATTTAAGTTAATATGTGTTTGATAAATTAAAATTTTAAGTGTTGAAAAATTAAACATTGAAAACTTAATACTAAATTTGATAAGTGTTAAATTCATAATAGAAAATTATTTGGTAAATTAGTAAATATAAGTACTAGATATGATTATATTGTTTGATAAAAGAAAATACTCAACTTTAGAAAAGTATTTATTTCTTAATTTTAATCTTATAAATATAATACTTTAGATTATTTTAGATAGTTTTGGATAAAAATAATATAATAATTTTAATATCTCATTTTAAAAAATATAATTTATTTCAATTTTTAATAAAGTAAAATTAATTTAATATTTTCTAAATCTACTTATCTTATTCAACACTTTTTGTTCAAAATTTTATATTCAATAAAAATCAAAATAATTAGTAATCACGTTTAAAATATTAAATGTTGAAAATTTTGATTTTCATTATCAAACACATCCTTAATCAATATTCTTTTAAAGTGTTATTATTAGTTTAAAAAAATATTTTCATATAAGTGATAATGTAAAAAAATAAAATGTAATAAGTTAACCCTCAAAATCCTCATTTCCTTATTTATATTTACAAAATAAATATTAAATATAATAAATATTATTTTAATAATCGTGATAAGTTAAAAATATAAAAATTAAATATTTAAAATAAATTGCAATTTGTTATGAAAATCCTATAAATATATAAAATTGAATTTAATGAGTAGGTTAAAATCTAGGTCCCTATATTATTATATTTGAAATTTAGTGCTCTTACTTTTATTAAAAAAATTTAGTTCTTCTACATTTTAAATTTAAAAATACAAGTCCAATTATTAACGCCAATAATTTTTTTTAAATTCTAGTTCATTAAAACATTACTTTTTGTTGTATGACTACCAAGTGAGTAATTTTTGTTTAATTTTAAAATGTCACGCCAATAAAATTGACAAAATAAATTTAAGGTGGTGTTAACAATTAAACTTGAATTTTAAAAATTGAAAAATATAAGGACTAAATTTTAAATTTATAAAAAGTAAAAGAATTTGTAACATATGTTAACCTAATTAGTAATATGATATTAAATTTCCTTTTAAAAATACTAACTTAACATATTATGTAAAATGGAAAAATAAAAAAATATTAAAATAATTTTAAAACTGAAAAACATATCAAAATTTTTTAAGAAAATGATAAAATATTTTAAATTTAAGAATTTAAAATTTCTGTTAATATATAGACTTTTAATCTAATAAAATCTGTTTAAAATTTAAAATAATACAAATATAATTTAAAGCTTTGGACTTTGATAATAGTATATATATTGTAAACTAAGGTTAAAATATCGTCCAAGGCTCTATACTCTTCGTACATTTGAAATTTAGTTCCTTTACTTTTTGTTAAAATTTTTATGCTAAATGAATTTTATTATAACAAGGACTATTTATAAGATTGAGTTTCTAAGGAAAAAAATTTAAAACATTTATTATAAATATATTTCATAATAATGAATTTTATAAACACTTTTCATCTATATTTAATTTAGGAAATTGTATATATTATACACATATAATAATTTAATACATTATTTTTATTAAAAATAATGAATTACAAAATATATAAATAAAGTTATAAAATTATTTAAATTTATATAATAATTTAAATTTATATAATAACAATCATAAAATTAAATTCATGCAAAATTATAAAATAATTTAAATATATTTTAATAAATAAAAAATTAGTATATATTATATTACAAGGTTGTAGATATAAAAAAATAAAAATAAAAACATTTTTACGCTAGAGCTCTTTGGCACATGGCACTCTTTTTTTAAGCATTTATTTCCAATATAATAATTGCTTTTACTTTTTAAATTATTCTATGCCTTATGTTTAAATATATTTTCTTTAGAAAATTTTTAAGGTTTCTTTAGAATTTTGATATGTTAAATATGAAGTATCATTTTCTTTAAGATTTTACTTAATTTAATTAAATTTTAATGTCATAATATATAAATTAGCTTAAAATATAATTTTTTAAAAAGGCACATGTTCATAGCATTTATCAAATTAAATTATATTTTTCAAATATAATTAGAATTAATTGTATTTATCGATTACAGATAGAACAAAGATAAATATAAAATTATAAAAATAGAATATTAACAATTTAATTTATATATAACAAATAACTTATTTAAATTATAATAAATTAAATATTAATATATTAATAAATTTAATTTATATGATTTTTATATTGCTGTAATATTAAATATTTTAAAGACTAAATAGCATTAATATAATTAATTAATGATTTCAAACAAAATCTAACGTTATAAAAATATTATAAAGTTAATATAAAAGTATACAAACTAGTGAGGAATATACTATGAGCTGAGTATTTAAACTCTACAAAAGAGATTTAAATGGTGACTAATGTCTTATTAAAGCTAATAAAAATTAAATATTTTAAAAATTAACATGTGATAATGTTTAAAAGGGATAAATATTAAATTTATACATAAATTTTATTTTAATGTACAATTTGATACATGAGCGTTGATTTGGTGTAATTATACACAAGAAAGTTAAATTGTGGTTCATATGTGTAAATGAAGATTCGGTTTTAATTTAATTATGCACATTTAAAGAAATGAATATATACATTTATTTTTGTTGATACGCAGAATCAACAAGGAAGAAAAAGTGGTGGTTGCAAGGCGGTCAGTTCACCTGTGGCAAGTGAAAAGCCAAAAGAAAAGGTAAAGGGGGAAAAGAGTTGAAGGAAGGAGGAGGAGGAGGAGAAAAGTGGAGACTGCTAAGTTACAGAGAATATACTTGGGGAAGAAAGAAGAAAGGATCTTTGGTTCCTCGCGTGGGGGTATATATAGGGGAGATCCACTTGTCATATAATGCCATGTCACTGACTATAAGGATGGTAGGCTGTTTGTGTGGTCGGTTAAGTGACAAATTCGTTACATGTCAGTTGTTGCCATGCATGATATTGTGGGTCCTGCTCTAACACTCTCCTTGTTGAGTTTGCATGAGGTTATTATACCTTAGTAGTCCTTTAGTGGTTCCCCTTGGAGGATAAAAACGGGAGGCCTCATAGTTGGTTTAAATGGGATTCACAGGTGGTTGGTTGTGTATTATCCAACGAAAGGTCATCTTGAAGGGTATTCGATGGAGGGCCATCTACAGGGACGTGTTTGGACTCATGCTAGGCTACATGTATACATATGAACTATAATTTGGTGCAATTATACACATGTCAAATATCATTGTTTGTGTATCTAATATATCAACGGTAAATATTACTAATTTGATAATATTGTTATTGATTTGTGAAAATTGAATCAAATAAGAATTTTATGTATAAAATAACACAAAATCAAAATTCATATATAATATTATACATTATATTAAACAATATATTAACTTAAATACTAAATTAAACATTGAAATTAACTTAAAAAAGACATTGGTGTCATGTAAGATAATGAATGTAAGCATTACATTATAAAAGAAAATAGCTTTAATTTCTGACGAAGAGATTTGATCTGTTTGACTGACTCCTCTCTCTTTCTTCCCAAAGCCTCTTCCCTTTGGTGTGTCTTTCTTGGTTGGAATTTGTAAAGCTGCAGCAACTGTAATAGAGTTTTGATGCTCCCACAATCAAGGTCTAATTTTAAGTAATTTACTCACCTTTTTGGTCTGGAATTGAAACTCACCTTTGCTTTCAAGTAACTTATTATTACTACTACATTCTTATAACTTCATCTAAAATTTATAACAAAAAAAGTTAAACAAAGAGATCATGTTCCTATTTGTGTTATATTATGTTTCTTCTCTTGTCCCTCTCACTCTCTCCCACACTGGCCCCCCTTCCTAGTGGACTAGTGGATGCCTTGGTAATTTAACCAAAACCCCCAGCTCATTTTCACCAACTTTCTCTTCAGCTATATGGTGATTTTATAGAAACTCCCAACCAATTCTAAAACCTGGCCCTTTTGCTCACTCTTTACGACCCAAACCCACCATTAGCACGGTGGCTCTCTTTGTAATTTAACCCCATTCCAACCCCCTTTTCACATCTCAAAGTTCTCACCTTTCCCTTCCTCTATAGCTTTTAGCCACTAACTCCCCCACACTACAAATCCCTCTGTAACCCTTTCCTTCACCTCATCCAAACCACAAAAACACACAACTCAGAGAAGAGAAGGGGAAGGGAAACAACAATGATGGGGCAAAGGCAACACGTTGTCCTTCTCATTTTCTCAGCTTTTCTTCTCTTCCAAACCTCAAACGCCCATAACATTACACGTCTACTTGCAAAGCACCCCTCTTTGTCCACATTCAATCATTACCTCACCCTCACTCACTTAGCTCCCGAGATCAACCGCCGCACCACCATCACTGTCCTTGCCTTAGACAACGCCGCCATGTCTTCCCTCTTGGATAAAAACCCTTCCATTTACACCATCAAGAACATCCTTTCCCTTCATGTCCTCCTTGACTACTTTGGTGCCAAGAAGCTTCACCAAATAAGGAATGGTACTGCACTAGCTGCTACTATGTTCCAAGCTACTGGTGTGGCTCCTGGGGTTTCTGGGTTTGTTAATATAACCGATTTTAAAGGTGGGAAAGTTGGTTTTGGAGCTGAAGACAATGGTGGAAGTTTGAATTCTTTTTTTGTTAAATCTGTGGAGGAACTTCCTTACAATATATCTGTGATTCAGATCAGCAAGGCTTTGCCTTCTGTTGTAGCTGAGGCTCCTACTCCAGGGCCAAGTGAGCTGAATATCACTGGCATTATGTCAGCACATGGGTGTAAAGTGTTTGCTGATACCCTTTTGGCTAACCCTGAATCCATGAGAACATATGAGGTAAGCTGAATTTTTTTTTTTTTTTTTTGTAAACTAATTTTAGCAGTTTGCTTTAAAATGTTAGGGTGAGGATTTGATCATTGAGGCTGATTATAGAGGAAAAAAGGTAGAATCTGGAAAGAGTTCATTTTGGGCCATTTGATTGAGTGGTGATGGTGAGATTTTAGTTTGAAATGTAAATGTTGAAAGAAATAGTGTTAAAAGCAAATTAAAAAGATATACTAATGGCATAAGATACTGTTTATCTTTACTCTTTAATTGGCTAATTTTATTTTTCAAAAGGTAAGGTTTTGTAGGAGAGTGGGGTAGGTACATTTTTAATCCAAGTGCATGACAATGACATCTTAAGATTTTTCAAATTTCAAAATTTGTTTTTGATGTGAATTTTGTAGACAAGGTCTAATCCAGATCTGGGTTTGTTTCTTTTTCCCCAATTAGATGCCAAATGGTCCATTATGGTGCGTGCTCATTATTTTTCTGAACTTAACAACATGCAGTAAATGCAAGAGACAACTGTTGTACACATTGACTTGATGATAGTGGTAGTTTATATATGGAGTGGTCATTATGACATTAACAGAATCTTGTAGTAATATAGCATGAACTGGTAGTTAGGAAAAGGTAATGTACTGATATTTTTCTATGTCATTTACTTTGCCCCTAGTGTGTTGTGAGCTGTATTGTAATATATAAAATTGTTGAGGTTTTGCTTGTTTGTTACTTCTAGGATAATGTTAATGGAGGATTGACTGTGTTCTGCCCTATGGATGATCCATTCAAAGCCTTTTTACCAAAGTACAAGAACCTGACAGCTTCTAAGAAAGCATCTTTCCTCGAATTCTTTGGTGTGCCTGTGTACCAATCTTTGTCCATGTTGAAGTCCAACAATGGACTCATGAACACATTAGCTACCGACGGAGCCAGCAAGTTCGATTTCACTGTGCAAAACGAGGGTGAAGAGGTGACACTAAAGACCAGGGTTAACACTGTCAAAATAACCGGGACTCTGATCGACGAGCAGCCGGTAGCAATTTATACAATTGATAAAGTGTTGATGCCTAAAGAATTGTTCAAGGCAGCTCTTAGTCCAGCCCCAGCCCCTGCCCCAGAGGAGGCAGCAGATGCACCAAAGGGATCTAAATCCAAAACCAAGTCCAAGTCTAAGACTAAGTCTAAGGCAGCACCAACACCGGATTCAGACTCACCAGCTGAGTCACCAGATGATGACCCAGCTGATCAGGTAGCTGATGATGATAATGCTGCTATGTGTTTTGGGGCTGAAAGGCTTGCTGTTGTTGGATTGAGCTTCTTGTTAGTGTTTTTCTTGTTGTAAGTGATACCTGATATGAGGCTAACTTATTAGTCGCCATCAGTGTGGTTACTCCTTTTTTCTTTTGGTACTGTTTGTTTTGTAGTGTGTGATGAGTATTTTTGTGTTGTTATATTGGCTGAGTAAATGCAAATTGTGATGTTAGTTGATAGCAATTAAGTTTTGTTAGTATGATTTTCCTTTTGAACTTTAAAAGTAACAAAATGTTAAGGAAAAATTGTGTTTTAATGTAATCACGATACCATTTATGGACGGTTCATCACATTGATGATCAGCATTCAGCAGCATCATGTAAAGGGTTACCAACATTTTTATTCATTTGTCTCTTTGAAAAATATGAATATCACACACACATATATATGAATAATTATATGTTATTATTTATTATGATAAAATGTTAGGTCACATCAAAAGTGATTTAATTTGGTAAATGTTTACTGAGTAGAAAGTAAGGTTAATGTGTAAAAATTATATATATAATTTTAAGGTTATGGTTATCAAATTATACATACGGAGCTTTTCTAACATCTCATCTTCAAAAAGGACAGTTAGGTTTTTTAAAATACTTGTGTGTTAATTTGGAAGATCAAAATCACAAAATTTAAAATTTTTAAAAAATTAATGGATTCGAGTACGTTTTCGCATCTAATTTTGTTTTTTATTATTTGACATGACAGATCCTTATTTATTAAGTTATCTATCAAAGTTTTACGGTTCTAACAAGTAGTATCCGAGCCTCGTCATGTTGAAGAATTGAAAAAAAGTTGATCTCTTATTATTTTTGAATTAATTCATTCTTTAAATTTAGTGTTTTAATTATACATATGTAAAATCTTTTAAATATGTAGTGAGATGATGTATATTTTCATTCACAGTTTGGGTATTGAGAATTGGATTATACATATTTTGAAATTATTTGGAAGTTTTAAATTTTGATTATATATTTTGTAGTTTATGTTTGGTGATCCATTGGTTTGAAAAGCCTTTTTAAGTGTGGTATATATATATATATATATATATATATATATATATATATAATTAGAATTATAGTAAGGCTGTGTAAGTATGGTTACATTAGAAGCTGTATATGACATTAATTCATTTGTGTGATATCAAACCCACGATTTTTATTCTGAAAATTTAATCTTGTCATTGTGTTTTACTAAATGACAAACTAGTTAATCTTATATATGCTACTATGGTTTATGATAATATATGCTTCAAATTATACGTGGAATTGAAATCTATCAATACTAAAATTGAAGTTTGAATATGTATATTATTTATGTTTATGTTATTATTTTATTTGATAATGGTTACGAGTTTTGATCTTTCAACTTAAGTTGTTATATTTGATTTTTATTATTTAATATTTAACAAGTTCAATCAAATAATAAGATTTTAGGTTTTTGATTATGTAGTATAGATAATCTTATTTTAGATTATCTCAAAATTATAATTTGATTAAAAAATTTCAGTTTTGACCTTTGATCATTACGAAAATTTTAATTTTAAATCTTGATGTGTTTATATATATTTAAAAAAACTTAATTGAAGAAATAAGTCTGCGAAAGTGGCCTTTGTAGAAATTACTTTATTTTAAAATATAAAAAGGTTTGTGTACATGTAACTTAAGTTATGTTAATAATTATCCGTCCAAATGAAGGTTAATGTTTAACAAAATTAAATGTCAAATTGTTGTAAGAAACATGTGATGATTGTTTAGTTTTACATGTGAGTAATAAATCAACCAGATGGAAGATTTATTGTTCGACACGTTCTTATTGTCAATGTTTGATTACTACACCAAGATATCACTTACAAATTAATATTTTGTCCAAAGATGAAATATTAATGGAGTGGTTAGTACCTTGAGATGAGATTTATCTTTATTCAAATTATTTTGGCTTAAATTTGAAGCCTTATGTGAGCTTGTTTTGATTGATTCAATTATTATTATACCTGCCAACATCATTATAGGGGCATTATGTCTGATAAAATTACCAATGGTAAGGAATTTATGGCCGGCATTGAAAAGAGGTTTGCTAAGAACGAAAATGTTGAAATTGGTGCATTCTTAACAAATCTAATTTCAATAAGGTATATAAAAAAAATACAAAAGCTATACGTTGCAAAAAAAAAAGAAGAAGAAGAAGAAGAAGAATTAACTAAATATGGTTGTTTCTCTTGTGATGCGACAAGTGCACTTTTTAATTTTGTTTGTTTTTAGGTTAATTTGATTTTGACACCTAGACACACTTGGTGGATTGATTCTGGTGTAATAACTCACATTAGTGTGTTTATGTAAGGTTGTCAGACCTGTCAAAAGCCTAATGATGGTGAAAGCGACAGTAATTCTGTAAAAGTTAAAGCAAAATGAGCTTTTAGATTATTATTAAGAATTTGTTAGCCCGATCAATCAATCGAAATAGCCAAAAGGGGGTGAATTAGCCTTTTTTTTTAAATTTATGGAAGAAAGAATAAAATGATGAGACAATGACCACAAGAATTTAGAGTGGTCTAGCCCTAATTGCTTACTCCACAACCTTAGCTTTCCACCTAAAGATTTTTCCAAATTCACTAATTTGATCAACCTTTGAGGATAAGGGTTAACCTTACATTTCCCTTAAGATTTCTACCTAAATCTTGAGACTTAAACTGTAATAACTCGATTTAGGGCTTATTCGAAACAGTGGTCTCGGGACCACAAATCCGAAGATAGAAAAATTGTTTTTATTATTTTTATGAGGTTATAGCATGATTATATTAGTGCATGAAAAATTTGGTGAGTTAATTTTAATATTTTCAAGCTCGATTACGAAAAAAGACTAAATCGCAAAAAAGAAAAAAGTTACATTTTAGTACCCAAATGTGTTAAATAGCTAGAAAATCAAAATTGAGGGCTTTTAAAGGGCAATTACACCTTTTTAATAGTGTTGGCAGGCCATGTGATAGATTTTAAACAAATAGTCAAAGTATTAGGTAGATGATGTCATGATCTGGTGATAAAATAATGCCTAAAAGCCTAGCTATCATTTTCTTCTTCTCCATCTTTCTTCACCGAAATTATCATCAAATATTGAGGTTTGAAAGCTAAAAAATCTGCAGCAACTTAAAGCACTCATAAGTAAGTGATTTTAATTAGTTTTCTTCAAAATTTTTACACTTTTGAGATCCTTGAAACATGAGCTTTCAAATGAGGGTGATATCTTACAAAATGTTCAAGAGTTTAGGATTTTTCCATGGATGTATTTGTGGTATATGCTGAGTTTTTATGGAGGAATATGAGTCTTATTTGTGTTATAAACAACTTTTTTGAAGGGTGTTAGCATGAAAACACCTAAAAGGACTATTTTGCATAAGTTGCAATAAGTAATAAATGTGTGAAATAGTGAGAATTTGGGGTTGCTCTAGTAGTAAAAAAGAGTTTATATAGGCTTGAAATACGAAGAAATTCGATAAAAATTAAATTTTGAGCATGGTGGTAAAATAATCATTTTGCTAAAGTCTAGGGGCAAAATGGTCATTTTACCAAAGATGTAAATTTTAGATAGCCTAATTGTGTTTAATGACTGAATGAGTGCATTTTGTTATTATAGATCAAGATTTTCCAAAACCGAGCCTAGATCGGGGCAAAGCCAAGCAATCCGATTAAGCCAACTAGTCAAATACTTTTTGTAAACCGAGGTAAGTTGTATGTAAATAATACAACTATATTATTAATGCATGTATTCGATTGTTATTGATTTGATATAGCATAAATTTCTAGAATTGGAACTAAGTATATGTATTTATGATTGAGAAAGTCGAAAGATCCAGTAAGAACCCCAAGAAACAAACAGAATATTCATGCCATGACATGGGGTTATGTGAGAGCCAGTATAAGACCATGTCTGGGACATGGCATCGGTATTGAGACGAGGGCTAGTCTAAGACGTGTCTGGGACATGCATCAGTCCCATCATGATAGTCCGTGTAAGACCACATCTGGTACATGGCATCGGCGTAGAGGTGAGTGCCAGTGTAAGACATGTCTGGGACATGCATTAGCCTCGATGATGTTAGCCAGTGTAAGACGTGTCTGAGACATGCATTGGCTAAGTTTCGTGCTAGTGTAAGACATGTCTGAGACATGCATCAGCAAGTATACACAAGAGCTAGTGTAAGACCATGTCTGGGACATGGCATCGGCCTCGATGGAGATAGCTAGCGTAAGACTATGTCTGGGACATGACAGCGGTAACTTAACCAATGTTTGAGGCTTATAGAATATCCAATAGTATTCCAAAAGGTTCAACTTTAAGAGTTAATAAAGAGATTTAATAAGGAAAGTATGATAATGTTGTAAGTGTTACAGGTACCTATTTGGTACGCATGAGTAATGAGCTCAATTAGAAAATATGATTTGAGTTTATGGTAATGAGTAAGTCCTGTTTATACTTACCTTTGAGCTATGAGCATAATTGATAAACGGTGAAGTTGTTGTTGTATATATATTTATATGCAACTTACTAAGCTTTATGCTTACTCTCTTTCCTTCCCTTTTCTTTTAGTACTGCCATTTTGCTCGAGGTTCCCTTGAAGTCAGAGATATAGATCACACTATCAGCCGTAATACTCAGTATAGTTAGATTTATATTTTTGATTATGGCATGTATAGGGCTAGACTAGGGAGTTGTATTATTGAGAATTGTTTATGTATATTGGCTTAAGATAAAAGCCCTTCATTTTGTATTAAGCCTAGATAATGGCTATTATTCATTTTGGCAAATGTATATGATGTTCCTTTTATGGATGAATTGATGTCTTTTGGGATGGAATTAGCATATTGAAATGATCTTGTGTAGGTTTTGCAAATTGGGTAACAAAATGATTTGGAAGATAGCCTAGTTTGTCCACACGGGCAAGACACACAGACGTGTGTTTAGACCGTGTGTGACACATGGCTCACCCCCATGAGTGTGTGTTATGGCCGTGTGTCCCCCTGCACTTAAACTTTTAAATCAGTATTGTCCACGGTTAGGCCACACAGGCATGTGCCATAGCCATGTCTATAAGTCAGTATTGCCCACGGGTAGGCCACACGGGCGTGTGTCATGGCCGTGCCCTAAAGTCAGTGTCGCACACGGGCTGAGGACGTGGGTGTGTCCTGAGTCACACGGGCGTGTGGAACCCAAAAGCATGAATTTCACCAAGTTTTTCTTAAATTCTCAGTTAAGCCTAAATCGTATCGAATGTATGTTTTGGGCCTTGTAGGCCCATTCAAGGAACTAATTACTTACGAAAGTAAAAAGTTTTAAAATTTATCAAAATTTTACCACTCGGTTTTGTATAGTTGATTGAGTTAAGTCAAGTAACACCTCGAACCATGTCCCGGCGTCGGATATGGGCGAGGGGTATTACATATACTCTCTCAAAAGAGTAAGCAAATAAGCAATAAGCAAACAAATAAACAATCCTTACAAGGTTAGAATGTTTGCAAGTTAAGCCCATAACCAATGAAAAACACTCGAGCTTAGAAAACACAATAAATGCTCACAAGTGTTTACAAGAAAAAAAATGAAGAATTTAAGCACAAAAGGCTAGTATAAGAGTTTTTTTTTATCTTTCTTGATAGCTCTTGATCTTTTATAATCTCTCTTGTAGTTGTAGAGGCTTTCAAACTTGGTATTTATAACCCCTAATTGGTTTCCAACCTTTGTGGTTGTATAGGAATTGAATAGGGTCGTTAGAGTTCTAAAATCCAGAGCATTAATGTGTCTTACAACAAGAAGCATCGATACCTTTGAAGAGGTATCGATACTTTGGGCATTTAATGCCTTAATTCAATGACTGTTAAAGCCAATAGTATCACTACAATAAGGAGTGGATTCATACTTGCTATGAGGTATCGATACTCAGGCACTTTTTCTTTGATTTTTCAAAACATCAAACTTTAAAATGGTATCGATACCAAGAAGGGGTATTGATAATTTTTTTAAAGGTATCGATACTTTGTTAAGGGTATTAGTACTTTTGATTTTTATTCAATTTTCCAAAACATCGAAGCTCAAATTGGTATCAATACCAAGTCATGGGTATCAATACTTTGAATAAGGTATTGATACTTTTATAAGGGTGTTGTTACTTTTGATTTTTGCTCTATTTTATGAACTTCGGAGCTTATTTTGGTATCGGTACCAAGCATGGGTATGGATACTTGGTTCAAGGTATCGATACCTTATTAAGGGTATTGATACTTTGGTCCCTGAGAGTAATTTCATAAAATTGTTAGAAAAAATTTACTTTGAACAAGTTCCAAAATATTTTTTAAGTGTTTTGGAATATTAGATTTAAAAATTTATCTCTTAGAAATATTTTGAAATTGTCAATTGAAATTTATCAATTTTTATTCAAAAACATTGTCTTTGTTATATCAAAACATTTATAGAATAAAGCTTAGTTTAACAATCTTCCCCCTTTTTGATATAACAAAACACTTTGGTAAATTTTGTTTTTGAATAATGTACTCCCCTTTACTAAAAAGCAATTTCAATTAAAGGCTCAATTTTGTTTTTGAAAATGGCCACAAAATTATAGAGATTAATATACCAACCTATTTACCACATTTCTCCCCCTTTTTGTTATATCAAAACAAATCAAAGTAAAGCTTAAAAAGAAAAAAAAAAGTGGTTAGTTCAATATTATAAAGCAATGAAGAACAATGAACTAACATTTGAAATAGGGTAATGAAGTCTTCACCCATGTACCGATGCGAGGGTCCTTGTAGCCAATATGACAAAGCGATCCAACACCAAGAGGTAAAAGAGTCGTCAAAGGAGGATCGCCTCAGGTGGGAATTTTTAAACATCTGAAGATATAAGAGAGATATGTTTCGAAGCGTAAGGTGACTACGCTAGTAAACTCTCTGCCAATGACCTTGGTAATATCATTAAACATACGTCTATTAGTTTAAAAACAATCAAGCCATCAATAATCGATGACTCGTTAGAAAGCATGTTTAGAAATAGGTCTTAAAATCCAAGTGAGAATTAAGTGAAGAAATCGATCATTAATATTGAGCTTGGAAGCATTGAGCAGGTTTGAATGTCATTTTTCATTGGATTCACCACCAGTAGGTAATTTTAAAAATTTGCCAAAGTTTTCAAGGGTGAGCCGAATAAGAGTATTTAAAATATATGAGTTGATAGCAACAATGGTGTCACCAATTGGGTCATGTTCAAGTAAAGTGTTAGAATAAAAGGCTCAAACAAGATTGACATAGGTGAAAGAATGAATTTTAAAGAAATCGTTTAAAGTTTGAAGATAAGAAAAATTAAAATCAGTTAAAGTATCAAGAGCTAGAGGACGAGAAACATTAACTTTTTGAGAAGCAAAATAAGCATGAAAACGATTTCTATCCTCAAAATTTCAAAAACAGTCATTTAAAGAGTCACTTTGACCACTAGAAGGGTTGAAAGAAGAGGCATTAGCACGTGAGTGTTTCTAAAGAGGCATAGTGATAAACTAGGATCCTAAAACACACTAAACAACTTAGAAATTTTGTTTGGGAATTATATCAAACACTTTGTGGGCAAAGGTTTACAGAAAAAATTTCATAGGAATTTTCAGTTTTGGCAAACCCTCTACATCAAAACAACAATATATATGTTCTAGATTATCCCAATAACAAGATTCAACCAAGAATTACCACAAATAAATTTTAATTTTTAAAATCAAAAAGTGAAGATTTTTTTTACCTCAGATATCTTTGAAAATATGAAAAACTAATGTGAAAGAATTGAATTCTTGATTAATTGGAGAGATAGATAGGATGTTTTTGCTTATATGTTTTTGAAGAATGAAGGAAAATTTTAAGATTTTTGATGTATGGGTTTTGGGTGTTTTGAGAATCGGTAAAAAAAAAATGTGGAATTTTTCTGCCCTAAGTTTTTTTAAAACACACAGCAGACCATTTTTAAATTTTGATGGTATCGATAATTTTCATGAAGTATCAATACTTCACCTTAAGTATCAATACTTTTGTTAAGTATCGGTATTGAAATGCCCAGATTGGTTCAAAAGTGCAGAAACTTCCCAAAACTTAGTTCTAAGGCCTAAAGTGCATTGAATTAACTTAAAATGTTGTTTTTTTTCTAATTCTAATGATGCATATGAATCATAGAAAATCACAAAATCATCAAAAATTGATCAATTTCATCAAATAAAGTCTACTTAAGCATACTTAAAGGTAATAAAAAATTTGTATACTAGACCAAATAGGTCAAAATAGACAAATTATGCAACTTCAACTCCCCCTAGCTCTTTGTATATAGAAACCATAGAAATCATTCGTACATACTATTTCAATCAATTTTAAGACATAAAACATGTTAAAAGCATAAAGGTGCATAAAGGCATTGGAACACAAAATCAATGTAAGATAGTAATACCTAATTATTTCCTAAGTGTCCAAAATTTTTTTTATCTAAAAGTTTAGTGAAAATATCAACTAATTGATGCAAAGTATCAACATATTCTAGAATAACATCTCCTCTTTGGATATGACCTCTAATGAAATAGTGTCCACTTTCAATATATTTAGTTCTAGAATGTTGGATGAGATTTTTAGTTAGACAAATAACACTAGTATTATCACACTTGATTGGAATGCTATCTACATCAATTCCCTAGTCCTTAAATTGTTGTTCCATCCAAAAAAACTTGAGCACAATAACTACTAGCGGAGGCATATTCCATTTTAGTAGTTAACAAAGCAACACTATTTTTTTATTTTTGAAAAACATGATATAAGTATGTTGCCTAAGAATTGACAAGTATCAGAGGTTCTTTTCCTATCTAATTTGCAACCTTCAAAATCCACATCCAAAAAAGCATGCCAGCTAAAGGATGAGTCTCTAGAATACCAAAGGTTTAAGTTAGGAGTGTCTCTAAGGTATCTAAAGATTCTTTTAATGGCTAGTAAATGTGATTCCTTAGGACAAGATTGATATCTAGCACACAAGCAAACACTAAATATGATATCTGATCTACTTGTGATAAGATAGAGTAAAGAACCAGCCATTGACCTATAAAGTTTAATATCAACACATTTACCTTCCTTATTTTTTTCAAGCTTTTAGAAGGGCTCATAGGAGTAACTTGTGGTTTGAGGATATCCATCCTAAATTTCTTGAGTATCTCTCTTGTGTACTTAGTTTGATTAATGAAGATGGCATCCTTCCTTAGCTTGATTTGAAGCTCTAAAAAGAATGTGAGCTCACCCATCATGCTCATCTTAAATTCACTTTGCATTAGCTTAGAAAATTCTTGACAAAGAAGATCATTAGTAACACCAAACATAATATCATCAACACATATTTGTACTACTAAAAGATATTGGCCTTTTTTTAATAAAAAGTGTTTGTGTCAACCTTCCCTTTACAAAAACCCTTTTCAGTAAGAAAGCTTGATAACCTTTCATACCAAGCTCTAGAAGCTTGTTTTAATCCATACAAAGCTTCTGAAAGTTTGAAAACATGGTTTGAAAATTTTGAATCTTCAAAATCGGGTGGTTGTTCAACATACACTTCTTCATTTATAAAATCATTTATAACAACACTTTTAACATCCATTTGATATAATTTGAAATCATGAAAGCATGCAAAAGCTCAAAACATTCTAATGGCTTCCATTCTAGCTACGGGAGCATAAGTTTCATCATAATCTATCCCTTCCTCTTGAGTATGCCCTTGGGAAACAAGTCTAGTATCGTTCCTCAGTATGTTACCATTCTCACCTAGTTTGTTTTTTAAAGCCCACTTAGTACCTATAGTAGATTGTTTACAAGGTCTCTCAACTAGGGTCCACACTTTACTACTCTCAAATTGATTTAACTCTTCTTGCATAACCAATATCCAATATTCATCATTTTATATTTTTTTGATATTCTTAGGCTCTATGCATGAGATAAATGCAGCATAATTATAAGTATTTCTAAATGAGGACCAAGTAGTCACCATTTTGGATGGATCACCCAAAATTTTACCATTCTTTACCTAGTTGTACCTTTTTGGATGACTAACTTTTCTTTCCTTTAAAGTAAGTTCCTTTAGAGCATCTTGTGTATGTTATTGTATCTTTCATTAGAAGATTTTTCAACTTTATCATTATTGTTCAATGTTCCTACATAATTATCATCAACACAAGAATCCTTTCCAGGAAGGGGGTTATGATCATCGAAAACATGTATAGACTCTTCAACAACTAAAGTTCATTTATTAAAGACTTGATAAGCTTTAGAGTTTAAAGAATAGCCAAGAAAAATACCTTTATCACTTCTTGCATCAAATTTTCCAATGTTATCTTTTCCATTATTTAAAACAAAACACTTGCACCCAAAAATGTGAAAATAGCTAATGTTAGGTGTTTTTTTAAAAAATTTTCATATGTAGTTTTCTTTAAAATAGGCTTAATCATTACTTGATTTACAATATAACATACAAAGTTTGTGACTTTCACCCAAAATATTTTGGCAAGTTATTTTCACAAAGCATGGTTCTAGCCATTTCTTCTAAAGTTCTATTTTTTCTGTCAACAACTCCATTTTATTGAGGGGGTTATGGGTGTTAAATTATGGCTATACCATTTTACATAAACCACCAAAACTAAGATTTTGAAATTTGGTATAAACCACCAAGACTAATACTTTGAAATTCGGTTCCATGGTCACTCCTAACACTAGAAATTAAATAACCTTTCTCATTTTGATTGATTTTTGAAAAAGTGATGAATTTCTCTAAAGCTTTATTTTTAGTACTCAAGAAAAGAACCCAAGTAAATCTAGAGTAATCATCTACAAGTATAAAAAGCATATTGTTTTCCACCCAAGCTAGTAGTTCTAATAGGTCCAAAATTATCAATGTGAATTAATTGTAAACCTCTACTAGTAGACATATCATTGATTGGTTTAAAAGAAACTCTTTCGTGTCTGTCTTTAACATGCATCACAAACTTTATCTAAATCAAAATCAATTTTTGGCAAAAAAAAAAAACTTTTACTCAATTAGATTTAGCCAATTTATACAATATAGTAAGGGCAAAGCCAGAAAATTTTTTTAGGGGGCGAAATTAAATTGTAACTTTAACAATAGTAAAAATACAATTTCACTATTTTAATAATCTATATATTTATAATTTTTAAAGGATTAAATCAAATTTTTATCATTTTTAGGGGCCAAAGTGTAATTTTATCTTTACTAATTTAAAATTTTAAAAATTTTAAAGGGCCTAAATGAAAAATTTTCCATTTTAAGGGGGTTGAGGCCCCTACCAGCCCCTTAGCTACGCCCACGCATACTAGTATGTCCTAGGTTTTTTATGTCACAACCAAGAAGTATTTTCATTTTTTGGTCATAAAACAAATGTTTAAATCATGCAAATCATCTAAATGCACCATATAGATGTTTCCTATTCTATGACCAACAAACACAATCTTATTAGAAACAATGTCAATAACTTTACACCCATTTGACTCAAATATGACATTGAGCCTTTTATCACATAATTGACTTATACTCAAAATATTATGCTTAAGACCATTGACATATAAAACATTCTTAATAAAGATTGAAAACTTTTTACCAATAAAGTCAATTCCTTCAATGAGTCTTTTGGAGTTGTCACCAAATGTAACTTTTCCTCCAGTTTTTGGATTTAGTTCAATGAAATGACTTGTCACCAGTCATATATCTTGAGCATCCACTATCAAGGTACTATGAATTTCCACTTGTATTGTTCACCTCGAAACAATGCTCCTTTCCCTACAAACATAGAATTAAATTTTGATTTTTGGTACCCAAATTCTTTTTGGGTATCCACTTAGAAAGGATATCCTTATCTTGACTAGTATTAAGTCCTTTAGGGACCCATACACTCCTAACAAGTTTTCCCTTATAAGTTTTTGAGGGACCTCTATGTCTATAGTAATTAAAGCTTGTTTTAACAAATTTTGTTTTTGAATTTTCTCATTTTTCAAATATTTTTGGAGAAACTTTGTTAGCATAAGTTTTTTCTTTCGTGAGCAACTTAAGATGCTTTTGATGATCTTTACGAACTTTTGAAAGTAACTTATGCAAGTCGAAATTATTTTTCTCAAAGTCATTAATAATTACTTGCATGTCGTTTACTTTCTTTTCAATTTTATGATTGGTTTTAGAGAGTAAGTCACTTATAACTTTCAATTTTGAAACATTTTTCTTATATTTTGAAACTATGACTTCAAACTCCAAACCTAACTCATGATAGAATTCTTGTAACTCATCAAAAGAATAATAAATTTAACTAAATAAGTTAGAAGTTACCTTAGAATCTTCAATGGCCATAAGGCAAAGGTTGACTATTTCTTGTTCTTCATCATTAGAAGAATCCTCATTACTCCAAGTAGCAATATTGGCCTTATGCTTTTGTTTGTTTTAGTTATTTTTCTTCCATTGCGTAAATAATCGAATTTGATATGTCTCGACTTTTTACATTTATAACAAATTACGAGATCTTTCTCCTTGTTAGATTCAAGCTTCAACCCTTCTTTTCTTTGAAGTTTTCTTCCCTTGTTAAACTTCATGAATCTCTTGAATCTTTTAGCAAAAATGGGAATTTCTTTATCCTTATCTATTTCATCACTTGATTCACTTTCGTCACTTGTAGTGGATTTAAGTGTAACATCAATATTTTTCTTTTCAACTTTCTCCTTTTCAACCCCTTCATTGTGCCTCGTCTCATATGTAAGAACAAAATGATAAGCTCCTCTAAAGTGAGTGTCTCCAAATCATTTGCTTCTTTGATGGTGGTCACTTTAGCTTCATAAGATTCTGGCAAGCTTATAAGCAATCTTCTCACCACTTATTCATTGGGATATGCCTTCCCATATAACTTGAGCCCATTAGTAATGATTGTGAATCTATCGGATATCACTTTGATATCCTCATTAAAACTCATCTTGAATGTTTCATAATTGGGTGAGAATTCCAAACTTAGACTTCTTTACTTGGTTTGTACCATCATGAGTGACCTCTAGCTTATCCTTCTATATTTTTCATTTCGCTCTCTTTTACTCTTTGGCACTAATCTATCGCATTTTTCTTCTTTTTTTTCATTTTTCTCCCCATTTCCTTCTAACCTTCTCCCTCTTTTTCATACTTTTATCCTCACCAACCCTTTGGCAAACCCTAACAACCCTCAACAAGGCCTTCAATTAAGAATCATATGAGGTGAAAACTTGAAAAGAGAAATAATCGGATTGGTTCGATGTGAGCAATCGTCCCTCAGGTAACTCTTCTCCCATTTTGATTTCCTTTTTTTCTAATTTTTTTTCTTAAATTAGTAGAAATAATAGGTTTCTTTTCAGTTTTGAAGATTGATACTGGTTTTATTTTCATGGTGTTTCTTCTTTCCACTTGCCAGTGTTAAATTAATGGTGCTGGCACAATATAAGACAGTGTTAAATTTCTGCCTCTCTGTTCACCCAGCTTGGTGGTTTTTTTCTCTGTTCACCCTGAAGCTTGTTTTACTAATTGGCAAGTTTACAATCAAAACTCTTTGATTGCATGCGTTAAGGGTTTTGGAACTGGCAATTTATTTTTCTCTTTATTATTCATTCAATGCATTGATGGAACTTCAAATAAGCTAATTATATGTGTTGTTTTGCCTTTATTATAGAAATGAGAAGTGGAATTGAGTATGCATTGAATGCCTAATAGAGTATTTATGCACAGTTAAAATTCTTGATTTTTAATCCTTTAAAATGATTGAAGAAATAGAGTTATGAAATGTTTGTAACTACTGGGGGGAGAAAGAAAATTTGTTTGGTAATTGTGTAATCCATAGACTGATTGTTAAAGTTGCATATGGCTACACCATTTGTATACTAATTGTGCAATCTCAAATTTCTTAACTTTTGGCTTGTGTTGTAGCCTTAAATTTGGGATTATCCTTTATTGAACTATCATTGCAACTTGTTATGCTACTAAGGTTACTTGCAGTTTCCCCTAAACAACATGGTCAGAATAAGCCTTGTATACTAATTTGTAGGGATACGCCTTGTAGCTTGGTGAAAGGTAAAATTACTTATGAAAGAGCTGCAGCATTGCTCTGTATGTAATTTAAAATTTAAGAATTGATTGAGTTTCAATATTAATAACAAATCCAACATCAATTAAATTGTCCATGTGGTTTATATTAAGATTTTCTGCTTGATGACCACTGAAAGTTCTATTTGCGAGGCTTTGAGTTTATGCTCTTGTGGAGCTTATGATTTGCTAATTGTAATTAATTTTCATTCAAAGGATTTTACAGTTTTCTATAGTTCTCACTCAAGCTATTGTTCTTTTTTTGTTGATTGGATATGTATTTGTCTCCATTGTACTTCGCATGCAGCATTAGGGGGGAAGCATTAGTCGGATTTGGTTTGGGTGATTTTTTTCGATTATGGGTTTGGTTTTTATCAGTTGGGACAATTTGAAAATTGTAATTTGCCCTTGCTAATGGTTGTTGATATACATAAAGGAGCTATATCGGACAATATGAAATACCAATGCTCCACGGCTTTGAAGGTGGATTGGTACATGCAATGCTTGTGAAAATCAATGTAATTTATAATGTTGAGAACATATTTTGACAGATACAATAGATCAGTTAAGTGCTTGTTTCTATTTTCTTTGTCTCATTTTTTTGTTGCTCACTATATTGTTCTCTCTTCCATCATCTTTCACAATCACTTCCCTTCTTCACCTTCTTCTCCATGACCTGCTCCTAGTTCCCTTTGTGTCCTTGTCTTGATTCACCACCCGACATGTAGTTTTAGCACCAGTGCCCTTTCATTTCTTTTCTTTTTCATTTTTTTAACATGTATTGCATCTGTTAAGTATATTTCTATCCTCCATCAAACGTGACAACCGATGTTTGTGTTTTATATCTCATGTTAACTGTGTAAATATGACACTATAAAATTAGTAAACATGTGTTTATTAAATCTATAGTGTTTCATGTCATGTCTACCTCCATAAATGCTTTTCCTTTTTAAATCTGACACGTCACCTAGTGGTGTTGAATTTTTTTTTTTTTGTCATTGTTGCCATAAGAAAAAGGGAAATTTATGCTAACAATGATGCTAACAACCCAAGCTACTCCTATTGTCTTATCAGACTGTTGTATGGTCAAAAATAGAGTGATGGAGAAGCTTCCACAGCCCTCCGTTACTATTTTCTTTACATCATTGTTTTGGCTATAAATGGTTAATAAATTTGGGTTTTTTTTCTTGCTAATATGTATGGGGCTGCCTAACATTTTCCTCAAATGTCATATTGAACACGATTGGTTTTTTTAAAAAAGTTCTGCTTTGTCCCTGATCACTTTT
Source organism: Gossypium arboreum (assembly GCF_025698485.1). Taxonomy (NCBI): domain Eukaryota; kingdom Viridiplantae; phylum Streptophyta; class Magnoliopsida; order Malvales; family Malvaceae; genus Gossypium; species Gossypium arboreum. The sequence continues at coordinate 108,586,396 of NC_069070.1, read as the reverse complement.
ACGTGAGCAGCTTACTAAATGCAAATTTACAATCAATTTTGTTTTCCACTTTTCTTTTCAGGGGGATGAACTGACCAAAAGGGATTTTAGTGATTCCAAGGTGAGTCCTATTTTATAGAATTGAAAGAACAAATCTACATTAGATGTTTGTGGATTTTCCCTCCCCATTAGTTATAACAGAGGAGCCCTGATTATCATACTCTTTTGATCATGGTTTGCCAATGGCAAAAGAATGTTTGTGGATTTTAGTTCATGTTTTGCTGAAGGTTGAATCTAATTTTAACATGTAAGACAAGCAGCTTACTTACATATTTTGAAAGTGATCATAAATTATTTAAATTTACGGTTGCTATTCTACTTAATGGAGCGCTGGTATTTCATCTTTGAATGACATCTAATTGTTCTTCAATTCACAATTCTCCATTATAAAGTATGTGACTTTTGGTTAGATGGTGCGGAATTTTAGAGTACCTCTTCAACAATTACTGGAGTCAGGGGATATTGATCTTTACTTTGCCAATTATTTTACTGTCAGCTGCAGTCTTTGTTGGAAGAGTTTTTCTAAAGTGCCATACTGTATTGAGATATTTCTGATTTATCCATTTTTTTTTTAAATCATGGTTGTGTTGATGATATTTTGGTAACTTTTTGTGTTTGTAATATTTGGATAGTATAATGACATGATAGAATGTCATTACAACGTTGTAACTTTTTGAGGTTGTAAAATTTTATAAAATATGGATTATGACATATAAACTAATGAAATCATGTAACTTTTTGTTAATATATGAATATTATGTTTGGATGCGAAATATAATTCTCAAGTTATTTATTACTTCTAATATTTTGTTTTTATTGTAGAATAATTAAATTATTTGCTTCACTAATGATATTTTAACACATTAAATATATATTGCGTTTAAATATAATAAAGTAGATTATATATTATTTTTATAGTATTATATATTATGATTTTTTAATTCATATAATAATAATTATATTAAGAATTTTATTAAATTATATATTATTTTATGAAATTATATTTAATAATAATTATGTTAAAATATGGTTAAATTATTTATTATATTTATTAAATTATTTTAATAATAATCTTATTAAAATTTAATAAGAATAACAATAATCATATACCTAAAAAAAATTCCGCTAAGGGTATTCTGGTTATTTTAGTTTTTTTTCCTTATGCTATTACAACATCATTCCATTCAACCAAACACAAGAATACTATTACAGTTCTATTCCATTCCATTCAACCAAACAGTTGAATTACTTATTACAGCTCTATTCCATTACAGCTCTATTCAATTACAACCTTATTCTATTACTGTGAACCAAACGTACCCTAACTAGCTTCACTCAAGTCTTTCATGCTAAGTTGTTGAGCTAACCGTAATTTAACCGATGATAATTCTCCTACATCGTTTTCGATAAGTAGAATATCATTGACATACAAAACGAGGAAGACCACTTTTTTGTCCTTTATACGCTTATAAACACGAAGTTCATCAGTGTTTTGTTCAAATCCAAAAGTCATGATCGTTTGATCAAATCTTTTATTCCATAAGCGAAACACTTGCTTAAGTTCATAAATGGATCTTAGCAATTTGCCAACTTTCTGCTCCTTTCCTTTGACAACATAGCAAGTTGGTTGAGCCATGTAAATGGTCTCATCAAGATAATCATTCAAGAATGTTGTCTTGACATCCATTTATCAAATCTTGTAATCAAGAACAGCGTCAAATGATAAGAGTATGCAGATAGACTTGAGCATGGCTACCGGAGAAAAGGTCTCATCGTTATCGTTGTCTTCTTTCTGTGTTTAGCTTTTTCCCTACAATTCTAGTTTTGTGTGTTTTCACTTTCTCTTCCACATTTCTCTTCTTCTTGTAGGTCGACCTACACCCTATGGGTTTAATCCCAATCGGTAAGTCTACAAGTTTCTACACCATATTGGATTTCATAGAATCCATCTTAGCATCCATGGCCTATTTTCAGAACTTGGAATAAACGTCCTACATAGCCTCCTCGTAAGTGAGTGGATCATCATCCGTATGATTGGCTTCCGTATTATAAATACCACCATCATAAATAAAGAAGTCTCGTTTCTTAGAAACTCTCCCACTACGATGGATTCCCCTATGATGTTGATTGTTTGCAGGTCTTTCTACAACTTTCTCAAGAATTGAACTTGGTGATTGTTCTACCACTCCCGAAAGTTCCTCGAGTACCACTTTATTTCGAAGCTTAAAGTTTTCTATGTAGCTTTCCTAGAGGAAAGCAGCATGAGTAGAAACTTTAATCTTATTATCTTTTAGATTGTAGAATAATCTTCCTTTTGTTCCTTTTGGATATCCTACAAACATGCACAATTTTGTCCATGCATCTAACTTCTTTGCATCCTTATCCAGAACGTGTGCTGGATAACCCCATATTCTAAAGTGATTTAAAGGGTTTCTTTCCATGCCATAGTTCATAAGGTGTCTTACAAAAAGACTTGGTAGGTATATCATTCAGAATATAGCAAGTCGTTTGTATCGCATATCCCCAGAAAGAAGTTGTAAATAGCTTAACATTGAACTAACCATGTCAAGTAAGGTTCTATTCCTTCTCTCAACTACTTCATTCTAATGTGGAGTGTCCGGTACAGTCAACTGGGATAAAATCTTATTCTTTATGAGGTATCCTAAGAACTCATCAGACAAATATTCCCCACATCGGTCAGACTGAAGATTTTTTATGGATAAACCTAATTAATTTTCCACTTCCGCACGAAACTCTCGAAATTTATAAAAGGTTTCTCTTTTTTGGGGCATTAGATATACATATTCATATCGAGAATAGTCGTCAATAAAAGTCAAGTAATAATCGTAACTTTCTCAAGCACTGTTGCTCATGGGACCATATACATTAGTGTGCACAAGTTCTAAAGTTTGGTTGGCCCTTATACCTTTTACAGTAAAAGACCTCTTAGTCATTTTACCTTCCAAGCAATATTCATATTGTGGAAGAATAACTTCCTTAAGCATACTTAAGGGACCATCTTTCACGAGTCTAGTGATTCCTTCTTGGTTAATATAACCAAGTCTTAAGTGTCATAGGTATCCCTCATTAAAGTGAGAAGTTTTAAGATTTTTATTCACTATTTCAGTTTGAAGCATCGAGTAGTTATTTGGTTTGGTAAAGTAAAAATTATTTTCCACCTATCCATTACAGATTAAAAAACAATTTCTATGAATAACAATCTCTTTATTGAATTTCACGGTATAATTGTCATAAAATAAACATGCTACAAAAATTAAATTCCTTTTAAAATAAGGTATATAAAACACGTTTTTTAAAACAATCTTCCTAAAATTATCAAAGTGTAAAATAACTTCTCTCATTGCTCTAGCTGAAACATAGCTCCTAACTTCAATCTGCAACGAAAGGCTACTATCATGTAGACTTCTCGTTTCGTTGAACTCCTGTAAAGAAACACACACATGGTTAGTGGCTTCAGAATCAATAACCCAGATGTCAATTGATTCTTCCACTGAGCAAGCTTCAACCACAAAGAGTTCTATGCCTTTTCCCTTTTTGGTTAGGTAATTGAAATACTCCTTACAATTTGATTTGAAACACCCTTTCCTGTTGCAGAAGAAACATTTGATCTTTTTAGAATCTTTTGACTCTTAGCCTTCTTCCTATCCACACAAAGTGGAACCGAAGACTTAGTCGGTTTCTTCTTTCCCTCGGTTTTTTGTTTCCCCTTAAAGGATAAGGGGCCCACAGCAAAGTTTGCCTCAGGTTTCTCCTGAACCAACTTACCACCATTCAACATTAACTCATAAGATTGTAATTCCTTCATGAACTGAGTCAAGGTAAGAGCCTTGTTCCCCGAGTTGTAAACAGCCCTAAAACCATCAAACTCATTGGCTAAGGATTTGAATACTATTTCAATTGGTGTGTTCACGTCTAATTCAACCTCATTGTCCTTAGCTTCCATTAAGAATTCGATAAGTTTAAGCATATGTTTTTTGATCAAAGTGCCAGTTTTCTGTTGAGAATTTATCAAATTTGTAATAGCGAATTGTCAAGCCAATATGACTTGGCCTCCGAGAAAATCCTCTAAATTTGTCATTATCTCTTTAAAAGTATGAAAATTCTCATGTTGTTTTGTCCATTGACCACGTCATGTGTTTGTTACCCTCATATAATATCCTTGATTCCTTTGAGTTAAATTCGTTCACTCGGTATAATTTTATTTTCTCTCATTGTCACCATTGTGTCTTCTTAATGATTAATATGATCACTGTTAACAAATAACTATGATACATTGCTCATTCAAGAACAAGTAACCCGTGGCCATGTTCCATATTTATCAATCCACACAATGCCAATGAGAGGATATCATTAACTTTTTAATTGAGTTATGAATTCCACTGTTGCTAGTAAAACCGTGCCATACACAAGTTATGTACCCAACATACTGACTATGGGCTTGATCATCTTTAGAGCATAACTTATATCAAAGCATATGAGTTACATACGCATGGTCAGTGACTAACTTAGGATTTAGGTAAACCACACCATGAACATCCCAAGTGAATTAATTCAAAAATGGATTCAAAATTAACTCATCTTGGGTCCAGTCCAATGTATCATTCTACCAATGAATACATCTATGTCTCTACTCATGGAGTCAACTCTTCCGGTAGCCAAGACTAACCATCTCCCCAATTTGAATTATAGACAACATAATAATCCTTCTCAGTATTTGAATCACATGCTCACTTTGATTCTTTTATGGGATTACGGGCTCATTTAGATTATCTACTGAAGTAAGTTGTCTTTCTCGCAAAGTAAACGTTCTTTACAATGCCACTTATCTTCAGTTTGAACTTTAGACAATCAATGAGTTAATATTTGCTTGCCACAATTTCACTATGCATGCAAAATATAAAAGACATAATAGTGAAATATGAAATTAACTTTATTTATTTATTCATCATTCAAATAAATAGAAAATAGTAACATGTTTACTGCAATATGGGCATATTTCCCAACAACAACATCAAGAACTAACGTCGTTAAAAAGGTCAACTAAAGAAAGGTTTATAATGGCTTCAGTGACATATTTAGACTTTGAGCTACATCAGATAGATATCTAGACTACGTTTCTCAATGGCGACATTGATGAAACGATTTAGATGGTACAACTAGAAAGCTTTGTGTTCGATAATGCAAAGCCAGTGGTTTGCAAGTTAAAGGGGTCCATTTATGAGCTCAAGAAAGCCTTTCATCAGTGATATTACAATATTCACCAAGTGATTATCTCATTTAGTTTTTAGATGGCTTTGGTTAATGATTGTATACATCATAAGTTTAGTAGGAGTAAGAATGGTCTCAATCAATGCCTTAAGAATGATTTTGATATTATTAAATGGTCTCAATCAATGCCTTAAGAATGATTTTGATATTATGAAAATCATAAGATTCTCTACATTTCAATAGTGGGAAGTCTAATGTATGTTTAGGTTTGTACGTATTTGGATATTACGTATATTGTTGGGTTATTGTGCAAATATTTTAACAGTTCAAGTATTGATCATTGGAAAGCAACCAAATGATTCATTCATTATCTTCATAAAACAAAACATTACATGCTCACATATCGGAGGTCTGATAAATTAAGAATCATTATGTACTTGATTTTGATGGAATATGGATGCAAAATTGTCATTAATGTGCAAATTATAACAATAAATAACATTTTTTTATTCCAATAACAACAATAACACATCAAAGTCAAAGCACATAGACTTTAAATTCCTCATTGTTAAAGAAAAAGTTCAGAGTGATTAGATGTCCATAAAACATATTGGGACGAATTTCATAATTACAGATCTACTTACTAAAAGACTACCACCCTATGTTTACTGCTCATATTAGTGTAATGTCATTTGAGGATATTCGATTTTAGTGAGAGTTTGTAATTTTAAATGTTTTTCTGTTATAGACACATTTTTAGTTATTTCAGTTTACGGATACTAAGGTTGTTTTCTACAAAAATAAGAAATATCTAATTTATTCACAAAAATAAGGAATATCTAATTTATTCACACTCTAATTTTGGTAAGTTTGATCTCACTAAGGTTTAAGGAGGACTAGTTGGAAATATGCATGTTTAGGATCACATTACATGTAATTTCCATGCTACACATCCATACTTGATTTATGCTATTCGATTGTGTTAATATATGTGATCAATGATGGATTTAGTTATGATATATGTAATGAAAGTTGTCTTGGTTCTATGTTAACATAATTAATTGACGAGATTGTTCAAATATCTTTTGGATATAATAGGTTTTAAGCTCATAAGGTTATATAATGACATGTAATTGTAAAGTAATTAGTATATATATGTGGTCCAAGAGGAGATTATTAGAAAAATATAGGCATCACATATATAATAAGAATAATTACATGTTATTATTTACTATCATAAAGGTTAATCCAAATTAAAAGGATCCAATTTGGTTAAGGCTTATTAGACTTCAGTTATTAAATAAAGTATGAGCCAAATATATGTAAATACTCTAATATATAATTTCTAACGATGATGGGTTGATTAGAAACTAAGATTAATATGCAAAAGTTATATATTAGTGTTATGGTCCCCAAATTACACATACATAACTTTTCTAACATTCCGTCTTTAGAAAAGAGAGAGACATTCTTTAAATTACTTAATCTGAAATATCAAAACTATAAGATTTGAATATTTCAATAAATCAATGAATTCATGTACGCTTCTACATCTAATTTTGATTTTGATAATCTAACATAACATATCTTGATTTATTAAATTCTATATTAAAAATTTACGTTGCTAATATTATCTTCAAAACTAGATTGCATGTACCTATCTAAATCTTTAAAACAAATCGAAAAAAAGAGAGTCACCTTCTTTAGAAAAGAGAGTTATCTTCTTTAAATTACTTAATCTGAAATATCAAAATTATAAGATTTTAAGAAATCAATAAATTTATATACACTTTTACATCTAATTTTGTTTTTGGTAATCTAACATAATTTATTTGATTTATTAAATTTTGTATTAAAATTTTAGGTTGCTAATATTATCTTCAAAAGTAGATTGCATGTACCTGTATAATTCTTTGAAAACAAATGGAAGAAAATGATTTCGGATTTTTGGAGTGTAAAATCTTAATTTATACATGTTAGAAAAGGAATGTTGAAGACTATTTGTACAGTCAAATCTAAATTCAACTTTGTGGGTGTAGATGCTGAACAATCATTACGTATCAAAAAACGAAGAAAGTATGACATCAAAGCGGCGAATTCGTGAGAATTCTCAAAGGATAGATCCTTTCATTAATGCCTAATGGTCAAAGGTGATCTAGACTGCAGAGCGTCAGAGGAAATCTAAACTCATTCAAAGGAATCGTTAATAATAATAAATGTCGGAACAAACGCTTAAGAATTTCATAACAGTCGTTTCACAGGTAAAGATTATCATAGAAATTTTTTAAGAAGGGTGTGATTGTATTTCAGAAGGTGTTATTTATTCATTTCCATAAATTTCCAAGGTAGATCATATCTTTTTGCCTACTATATTAATACATGATATTGATGTATTTACTATTGTTTTAAAATATTTATGAAAAATATTTATATATCAAATATAAAATATTCATTACTTAATCTTTAATAAATCCTAAATAAACAATATGAAAATCTATCTAATACATTAACTTACAATATCATCTTGTAGATTATTTTTGTTAATTAGTTTCACTAATTAAAAATAATAAGTGAGATATTAATTTTTTCCTTTATGATTAGCACATATTACAATTTCAATTTATTACGGGTTAATATAACCGAATCGATTAATATCGAATCACTATTATGTTATTCTTTATGTAGTATAAAATGTGGATAGGATTTCTACATGGACTAAGACTACACCAAAAACAAATAAAATAATTATATTGATATGTACTCAAATTCTAAATCTAAACTCTAATGACTAACGATATAAAATACTCTATGTTAAAAAAATACACACACAATATAAAATAAGAAAAAATAGTCTTAATAAAACATTGACATAATAATTTTTTCCTTTATTATAAAAAAATTATTTTAGTTCTCTACTTATTTTTTTATCTCTTTTAACCTTTAAATTTATTTTTTTTGTCATATCACTTCAAAATAGATGAAAAACTAACTTTTGTTAACTTTATTAATATTGCATACATGTAGAATGCCACATAGATAAAAAGTCAACATTTAATTAATTTTTAAAATTTTAAAAATATTTTTTATATTTTTATATTTTAAATTTTAAAAGAATTTTTCTAATTTTTAAATTTTTAAATTTTAAAAATTAATTAAACGCCTATATGTGATCCGCATGTATATCAACAAAATTAAAAATCCCAACTAAAGTGGAGAGAAAAAAGTCTAAAATATTTAAAATTTATATAAAATAACACATTAAATGTGTGAATCCATAATTTGGGAATATAAAGTTTTCTTTTTCAAGTCCTTGCGTTGGGTTTGAAAAGGTCAGAAAGGTCAGTTAGTAAAGGACAGTAATAGAAACTAAGATCCTCCTTCACTTGGCAGAGACTAGACACTCACGCTTTGCATAACGAGAGTTCAAGATTCTCTCTATTTCTATCTCTCACGAACATGCTTGCAAAAACCGCAAACCAATTATTAGAAAAAGGCAACTCCAGTGCTGAAACACATACAACACCATCAATTCATTACATGCATGCTCAAAAGACTGAAACCTGATCTAATGAAAATAAACATGTCTTTTATTGCAAAACAACTACAAGCCTTTTTAAGAGATTTTCTGTGCTTGTTGACAGCAAAACAAGAAAAATTAGCGCATAGATAGAGCTAGAATAAAACAGCAAAATATTACAATGGAAAAGGTGGAAAGGGGTGAATAAGGAGTAGGTGAATGGTCATCAACAGGCTGGTAGTATTCATTAGGATTTGGATGGTAGGGGTACTGGCAACACTGTACTGGAACTGGTGGTGGCGGACAGTTAGCTTGAGCTGGACGTGATGGCGGAGTTGGAGCTCTATATGAAGGATAGGTGGAAATAGACGAGGGTGGTGGTGGTGGCGGAGAAGCTCCATATGAAGGATAGCCAGAAAAAGATTGGGGTGATGGAGGAGCTCCATACGAAGGATAGCCAGAAAGAGATGGTGATGGCAAGAGTGCACTAGAATCCTCCCCTAAAACCATGTAATCAAGGTTGAAGGCTGATATCCAAATCGCCACAAGGATGACAAATGCTGGAATCCTTGACTAAAGAAAGTTTCGCTTCAGAAAAAAAGAAGAAACCGATTGTTTAGTCAAGGGGAAAGAATCTGACAACGAGTGAGTTTTATGGAATTGCAAAACGTAAAGACACTTTATAAACCGTGGCTTTTACTGCAGGTTTTGCTGTTGTCTTTCATCCTTTTTTTTTTTCCTTCATTCCGGGTCTTTTGCCGCTTCGCACACCACCTGTCATTTTTATGAAGAGGTGCTCTATAAGCTTAACTTATTTAGATGGATCCGAAGTTTGTATCTCTAGAGACACATTTGAAGATGACAATTTTAAAAGACTTGTGAATACTCAAAAAAGATAATTTTGATTTGTGTTCTCACAATCACTACAGGAAAATAGGGCGTGGCGTTTTTAGCGGCGTTTTATCAAAAAAATGCTACAAAAATTGCTAAAAACAAAGCATTAGCGGCGCTTTTGGTAGAACGCCGCTAAAAGCCAGAGCATTAGCGGCACTTTTGGCAGAACGCCACTAAAAACCAGAGCATTAGCGGCGCTTTTGGCAAAACGCCGCTAAAAACTAGAGCATTAGTGGTGCTTTTGGCAAAACGCCGCTAAAAAACAGAGCATTAGCGGCGCTTTTGGGAAAACGCCGCTAAAAGTCATATAATCCCTAAAATCCTGAACCCAAAAAATAATAAACACTAATCTATAACTCTTAAAACACTAAACCCTTAAATCCTAAAAACCCCTAAACACTAAACTATAACCCCTAAAACCCTAAACTCCAAAAAACATCATATAGATGTTGATGTGTATATACATAGATATTAATGTAAAAGCTTATGTTCATAATATAATGTTTAAGGTTTAAGGTTTAATGTCCATGGTTTAAGGGTTTAGGGTTTATGATATAATGTTTATTGTTTTTGGTTTAGAGTTTTGGTTTTTATTTTACTGATTAGGATCGTAATCTTGTTCATGGTTTTAGGGGTTAGGCTATTAAGGTTTAAGAGTTAGGATTTTTGATAAGATAACAAAAAATCAAATTATTTTTGGGTTTAGGTAAGTAATAAGATTCTTTTTTACTTACTTTTATCCCTTGTAATATACATATATTTAGGGTTTAGGATATAGGTTTATAGTTTGGGGTTTAGGTTTAGGGTTTACTATTGGAAAATTGAAGCAACATTTGGATTTTATTGAGAAAAATTTTAAAAGTAAAAATATAGAAAACACATGTCAAAAATGAAAAAATAAAATACTATTAATTAAAATAATTTTAAAGTTATTTTTAGGTATATGACTGATTTTTAATTTATATATTAATTAATTTCTTATATAATTATAAAAGATAATATTTGTTTTAATATATTAAAATTATCAATATAGTTTAAATTATTTAAGAGATAGTGATAAAATTTATATATATTAAAAAAATAATAGATTTTAACAGAGCAAAACGACACCATTTTGTGTAAAAAAAATAATTTTTTGCGGCGTTTTTATAAAAAACGCCACAAAAGATAAGCAATATAAAAACGCCGAAAAAAATCTTACCCAAAACGGTGCCGTTTTATTACCCAGAATGCCAAACTTTTTCCCTAAATCGGTTCGCCCTTCCCCCGAAATCCCAAAATCTCTTTTTTTTCCCTCCTTTCTTTTTCCCAAAATCGGTTCTCTCCCCCCTCCCCAAAGAAATCCTAAAATTTCACCTGAAATTAGTAGAAGCAATGGCTGAAGAAGCAGCAGTAGCATCGACGCCGCCTCAATCATCTGCGCCGCCGTTGGGATCTATCGTTATACCGTCACAAAATGGGATCTACCGTTGGGATCTTAGTTTCTTTAGCCATCTGTTTGATCTCTAGGTTTTTTCATTATCAACCTGCTTCTTTTTCGATAAATTGTTCATTTGTTTTCTCCATTTGTTACTAAACGTTGCACTACTTATTTTCTATCAAAATGGAGGCCAAATGATGAACATTCGAATCGAATAATACTCGAAAAATTTCAAAATCGAGTATTATGATTTCGTTTATTTGAATAGGAAGATCTGATGCCTCTTTATTTCTTTATTTATTTTGATTTTAATCTTTTTCTTGCAATTTGTGAAAGAAGCCAATGATGAAACTATTTGAGATTTTACAAATGCGTTCTATCTCATCTTGTATGAATTTGTAGAAACTCATGAACTAGGACGGTCTCGAGGCTTTCTTTAAACACAAAATAATATCCATATTATCTTATTTAAGAGTTTTACTTCAGTTCATCTGCTTATGATGAGAAATCTTTGAATCGCTTATCCTGTCTGAGTTTTTTAGATGAGATCTTGATATCGACACGCATAAGCGAGTTTTAGTTTTTGTTCTGTTTTTTTAAATGTGGTGTTTAGACAGATGAATTTCAGAGTATTAATCTCGATTTACAGAGGTTTTGACAGACATTGAAACTTAATTAAATTTTAGTCAAGTGGATATTTGCCCAGTGATGGAAAACTCATTGAATGGAGCAGGACTGATTTTCGTGTTAGAGCATTTACTATCTTCATCTGTTCAATCTTTCTTTCTTTCTCCTTCTGTTTCTGTTACTCTATCTTCTCTGGTTTCTATCTATAATTCTCTATTTCTCTATATCCTTCTTTTCTCTTATTCTTGCATCTCTTTTTTCTCACAGCTGATGATTGGTAAATTCTTTTAATGGAAACCAATTCGTTAATACTGCGAATGACCTGATATAGCTATGAGATCTGAGGGCTTTGTTCAACATTTTGAATGTCGAGGTTTGCCATCCAGAATTTGATTTATAATAATCTTGTTTTACATTATAGGGATAAACATTAAATTGATAGAATGTTTTAAAGGATATCCATTATCGAGAATTTTAAAAATTAAAATGAAAATTTTTATAATTTATAGTCAATGGTTGGTATGATGTGACTCTGAAATTGCAGCAAATGTGGCCTCATTTTTCTAATCATTGATGAGTTGTATTTTGATAACATTTGACTTGAAAGAGGCTTTGTTCAATTTTGATCTGATGGTTGGCCTCAATACATTGTTGTTTATTTTTGAGATGTTTCGTTATCTACTTATCATTTGTTTTTGGCTGTTTAGTTAAGATGACCCATTAAATCATGTGGATGGCCTCTTCATGGGGATCTGCTCTGGAAACGGGACACATTGTTCACGCAACTACGAGGAATTTGGGTTAGTTTTTCTTCTCTCTTTGCTGTCTTTGGTTCATCTGATGACTTTGTTTTGCTTTTATTCGGTATAAACAATGATTATAGTTGGTTTTAGTGGCATTTTTGTTTATTCCTTTTGGGTTAGGATAAAATCAAAGTGGTGAGTAGCACAGACATTCCCTTTTTTAAATGTATTCATTTTCCTTAAGCTGCCAAAATAACAAACTAAGGACTTCCAATTTGTGAAGAGAGCAAGGAAAAAGATAAGGTTGAGGGCCTCTTTAAAATTTATATATTTTTTAAATAAGTCTTATTTAAGTGTGAAGAGAGCAAGTTGTACTTGTATGTAAGTTACGAAGCAGAAAAGGATCTAAATAATTAGTGGATGATAGAAATTTCATATGATCAAGAATAGTCGCCATGGATCCCCGGATGTAAGCCGTGTCAAGAGTCATTACCACATGAACCGCTTAATCTGAGCACAAGATGGAGGCTTCACCGTCTGATTCATCTTCATCAACCAGCACAGCACAATCTGGAGAGTTGTAGAATTGTAGGGCTTCTTTGAATTGTTGGGTTATTGGTGTAGCGACGGTGACACTATTAGAGGCCAAGGCAATGACAGTGAAGAGTAACACAAGGAGCAAATCAAAGCGTGGTGGTTTACTCATTAGTGAAAAAGGGATGATACGGTAAAGGACTTCAGGAGAGGATTTGAAAACAGGGAAGGGTGAGCTGAAAATTGGTGGCTAAGGCTGAAGAATGAGGTTACGGAAGGGGACCTTTTAGGTGGCTGGTTAGTCTTAGAATTTTCTTTGAGGGGAAGTTGTTGTGTTCACATTGATTCTAGATTGTTTTGCTTTGCTTTGCATAATGTGTTGAATTTTATTCTCTATATATATGTATTCAAAAGGGTCCACACTATGGTCCTACATCCTTTTCCATCAACTCTCAAATGTTATTTCCTCATTTCACTCAATAAAAAAAGCTTTGTATTTTGGTAAAGAATTAGAGTTTCTCTCCAATGGTAACAAATTAATTGAGGTTTTGATCATAGTGTATATATAATTGTATGTTTTTAGTAATAGGCAAAGGTTTGTATAACTATGTTTGATTACGATATTTGTTGAATAATATGAAATCTCAATTTCCTAATAAATATTCGATGTAGTGCTAATAAAATATATTGTATTTATTAATTAAACATAAACTATAAAATTCACATGAAAAACATTTTGTATCTTATAAATAAATCCTTATTATTGTCTAAATAAATGAAATTGCTTTTCCTTTCATTTTGTATCATATGATCTTGAATTTCATATGATAGAAATTTATATATTTTTCTTACAATGGGTAAATTTGTCTTGGGTTGAAATTGATAAGGGATATGTTTACAGAAGAGCAAAATGAATTAGTTGAATCTGCGGCAGAGATGCTTTATGGTTTGATTCATGCTCGATACATATTGACAAGCAAAGGAATGGCAGCTATGGTAAGATGTTTCCCAAGATATTCATTGTGATAGTTCCTTATTTTCTTATACATGTAAATTGGGCAGTTTATTACAATGGAATTTTTTAAACTTTTACAGCTAGACAAGTACAAGAACTATGATTTTGGAAGATGTCGAACTTCTACATTTTTCCCAAGGTTTGGTTACTATTTTTTTTTTTTATAAATTTGTGCAAATTGGCCTACCAGTTCTGTGTTTGTTTATGTCAAGTCGTCATTCTATTGGAAGGTAAAGCACTAGACCTCTGAATCTTCATTCTATCCATCAATTATCACAAAAGTGAATGTTTTTCAACATTGTTTAAATTCATAAATGAAACTGAAAATGTTGATATATGTTGCTTGAATTCAAAATGCTAATGTTCAGTTGCATTGTAAGATAAACTTCCTGGTTTACTTGTCAGCATTCTTTCTTTTGCAATTAAATGGATTGTCCTTGTTTTTCCAATTATTGCTTCTTTCTTTTGGCTGATTGTTTTTCTTTTCTTTCTGATGAGTTGGATAATTTCATAATCTACAGAGCATGGAGAAGTTCTTCAAGTTCTCCACTATGAAGTTGGACAGAAATATGAACCACATCATGATTACTTCTGCTTATCGTTTCTGCTCTTACAGAGGACACAAAAGCTCTCAATCAGCTTGTATGTCAATTTATTTTATTTTTTCTCCTTTTTGCTTATATGCATAAATACTTATTTTTTGACCAAGCTAGTTAGAGTCTAAAGTTAATTGCAAAATTTTGATAAACTTTTTAGTGTTTTGTTTTAGTCTTTGATCTTGTATTTGATGGCATGGCAGAACACACTTATCCAGGATGGGAAGGAGATGACATCAGTGCGTGCTTTATACTTATCGCAGCTGTGTCAAAGCACTTCCTCAGGTATTTTAGCCTTAGTTGATTTTAATTTATACATATTTTTAAGGTAAACAATGTTCTAATATAATCTGCTAGTTTTAGTGTAAAGCAATGTTTTAATATATTCCTGTTCCATTTTTGGCTCACAAGCATGGGTTCTACACTGTCACTTGTCACCCCAAAACCATTGAGCACATTCTCCAGAACCGGTTCGATCATTACCCCAGAGGGCCTCATTGGCAGGCTGCATTTCATGATCTTTTGGGGCAAGGGATCTTAACTAGTGATGGAGAGTCATGGCTCATGCAGAGGAAAATAGCAGCACTTGGGTTCACGACCAGGACACTCAGGCAAGCCATGGGTCGTTGGGTTAATAGGACTATCAAGAATCGTCTATGGTGTATTTTGGACAAAGCATCAAATGAGAAGAAAGTGTTTGTGGGCACGGCTTACCTTTGGCACAGACCAATAAACACTTTCTCCGGAGAAAGTGTAAAACATATTGGCAGATATTTACTGGATTAGCTAAGGTTATATATATATGTAAAACATATTGGGATATGACCTTAGACCAATATTCTTTTGACCAATAAACAATTTATATAATATATTTTTCGTATAATTTTGTATTATTTAAATTTGCATGTTTTGGTTGGATTTCATGGTATATTTGCTGTTTTTGGTTGAATTTATTGCAGGAGGGTTGGATATAGGTGCAAAAATACATATGGCAAAACTGGGTAAATTAGCGGCGTTTTTTATAAAAGCACCGCTAAAAGTCCTGGTCTTTAGTGGCGTTTTTCATAAAAGTGCCGCTAAAAGTCCTGGTCTTTAGCGGCGTTTTTTTATAAAAGCGCCGCTAAAAGTCTTGTTCTTTAGAGACATTTTTATAAAAGCGCCGCTAAAAGTCTTGGTCTTTAGCGGCGTTGCATATAGTGAAAGCGCCGCTAAAAGTCTGTTTTCTGTAGGGAATACAACCTATGACTCGTGGACTAAATTAACTCAATTGATTAATCAATGTTTAAAGGGTGATCTATATCTATAATTTCATAATTTCTTTAAAATATTCAGCAATAAGGATGACAAAACGCATATAATCAATGGTCAAATTATACAAGAGATAATAACTGATAATTTTTGGTCACGGCTGCACCCTTTCTTTTATCAGAAAGAGGATGGAGAATTAAGGGATCAATAAATAAAGAAGGAATAAAGTAGGCTAGCAGATGATATGGTACCATCAACCCAATTTTACATTTATGGGTTGTTAGCAGACCTTGACTTGTCCAGATCCTTGTTGTTCAAATAAAGGTAAGATGGTTGGTCGCTGAACATTGATAATGTAGGCCTTGGAGAAAACCCAGCATAGTCTCTGTCTACCTTTGCTAAGCATAATTCGTTAATGTATTTGAAAAGCTCGTGCTTTTGGGCAAAAGGTTGAGCTGCATATTCTTCAAACGGCATCCACTGAAGGAAACAAAAAGGGCAAACATATAAGATGAAAGGTGTCTAGTAAATGCATGCCTACTATATGTATCAGGTCTGTGAAAAGTGGTCGTACACTTAAATCTTCTCTTTATTCAGATCTAGCTAGTGAATTAATAGGATACGCTGCAACACAAATAAGTTGTACCTGAACTGCCTCAATTTCCAGCTCTTGCTTCTGAATATCAAAAGATAGTGGACGCAACATGCATAAGAAAAATAGATCTGATTTCTCGAAGAATGTCTTGTGCGATTGACTGAATTTAAGAACAAGATGTCAAAACAAAGAATTTAGTGAAGGCTGAACCGCTGGAGTATTGATGATGAACATAAGCTTAATAAATCTGGGAAAAGCAATGTCAACAAAGAATAAAAAACTCCTGAGAAATTCAAATACATAAGCATGAATTGTAGAGTCCGTGGATTAAGTATCGTTAACCTTAAAGCAGTATTTTCGCAAAAGCTAATGACCAAAATTTAGGCTCATTGGAAATACTGTACTAAAATGCTTGTCGCATCCACATTTAAAAGAAAAATATCAGCCCAACTTTTATTTTTATTTTTATATTGTCCTTGATTTGAATTTTTTCTTGAGTGAAATAGATTTTATTTGAGTCGAATAAATTTTTTAAATTAAATAAAAAATTTAACTAACTGAAACTTTGTTGACAAGATAATTAAATTCCAAGATAAAAGAAAAATTTTTAAAAACAAGATAATTAGTAGCATAAAATTAGATTTGATAATTTACTTGTTTAAGACCTCAAATTTATCATTTAATTTTTTAAAATATATATAATTTAGCATTTTATATTTTAAAAAATTAATTTTTAATATATATTTATAAAATTTTGGAAAATAAATATTTAATATATATTTATAAATATTGTTTTAAAACTATTTTAAATTTTTTTACAGATTTTCAATATTATAAGCACTTAAGAGATGTTTACATTAATTTATTATTTAAATTATTCGAATTACTTGAGTTTTGAAATTTAATTTATTCAAACTCGATTTATTTATTCAATTAATTCGAAAAATCAAATATGATTAATTTAAAATTTTGAAAAAAAAATTCAAATAGAATAGAATTATTTTCACAACAGAAACCAGTATTTCATCCGAATCTTTCCATGCCTATGATTTTAGATTTACAGCCACATTTTCACAGCCATTGGTCAACTCCCAAGTCTTACTAAACCGAATCAAAATATAAAAAAAAAATGTTATCAAGAGTGCATTTTCTTCTGTATATATAATATGAGTGAAAAACTAATTTTTCTCTTAACCTTTTAAAGAACTATTAATTCGAGGAGCAGAGGATCTGTGTTTCCCCCAATCAACAAATCGTAAAACTGGTTTGAAGAAAACATGGAGCTATGAGGGGAAGCATAGCAGAATTAGTGTAATATATGTGACGTAAGTTCTTTATGTTCAAGTGAAGGTTAAAAACTATTGAGATCACTCAATTTTAAAGGCAAAAGGACATGTTTAATCATGCAAACACCATACCTGAACCCCAGGACCTCTACAAATTCTGTGTCAACCTGGGAAAGGACAAAAATAGTGGGTCACACGAAAGCATTAATACTTTAAATTATATGTAAGAAGAACATATATTTTTACACATTCATCACTTACCCCTGTTTCTTCTCTTACTTCTCTAATAGCTCCCATAAAAATATCCTCTCCCTGTGTGTAGAAGAGCTCATTTGTTATTTAATAGCAACATGAAATCAATTTTCTAGCAGATGTAAAAAGTCCTCATCATGACACACTGCCACATACCTCATCAACAACTCCTGTAGGAATTTTCCATATGCCGGTTCCTCGAAATCGACCACTCTTTTCTTGAACTGTGAGCACCTATTAGCCAAGAAGCAACTATGAGACAAAAAGGTTGATGAATCTGGGAAGAAAAAAAAGGGGCGCATCAACAAATTAGAACAAAATAAAGGGTAATGGAGAACCTCTCTTTTATCATTCAGGATAATTGCACCAACACGTACTCGGTGTGTTACATTTGCAGGGATAGTGTTAGGTGTATTAGGAATCCAAGAAACGAGCATGAGATAACTTGGTTCAGCATGGTGGTACCTGAACCCCTCCTAAAACCAGTGTTATGTGTTTCAAAGCAGTCAAGACATCATAAGTCTCAAGCTCAGAGGATAAAACTGTTCACAATATCAAAGTTCAATATTCAAGTAAAGCTGAAACAGACATTCAAAGTTTATTCTACTAGTTTGAACAGTGTAATTGCATAATATATACAAGTATAGGTTACCTTCACTGTAGTTTCAACTAGATGCACAAGTCCAATAGGCAATTTAATCCAGACTCCCTTTTTACCCTGCATGATAAAGAATAACAAACTACACTGAAAAACTAAAACTAACAAACTTAAAGCCCTTGTAGAATAACAGCGACATAATTAAGTAAAACCGTTGATTCTAGATAAACTTTCAAAATTAGAGGTTAGCTAAAAAGATTAAAGAGTAGATTTATCTCCTACTCAGGTTCCATTAAAATTAAGAAAGCTAACAAATAAGGAGAATTTGCACATTTCAAGCTCATTCTTCAATTTTAAGCAAGCATCTCAGCTTACTTCTAAGGGAAATTCAGCAAAGCAATAACCAAAATATTCATCTAAAGTTATTACACCTGTTGCTTCCACTGCAACATGGAAGCTCTGAGCACAATAACAAAGGTTTGAGAATCCATATGCTCTTTCATTTCCACAATGACACCTCCATGGCCATCATTGATAGCAGGAAGCAATTCAGTATTGCAAACTCCATTTCCGCACACCTGGCTTCCAACTACTTCCCTTAAGTCCATCGAAACCGACATCTGTTCAACAATCAATGAATATCAAATTCTCAAATTCAATTTCTAAATAAGATACAAAAATAAATGAAATCCAATTCTTTGGATATCAAATTGTTAATACATACACTCACACATACATCATGTGAACACTTATACGTTCCTTCATAGATACATAAGTTCATACAGTATCCATACACATATCATACATCATGCTTACGTAAATGATATCACTTAATCCAGTTACATAAGCGTATAAGGTTATAAAAGCAGTTAATGCTCAACTACTAAGATAACCAATAAAATAAAAGATGTTTAAACCAATTCAAGCAAATAAAATAGTAATAATAACAACAATAATACTGAAACTCTTTTCGGCCACATATTTTCACAAGTTTCTGACTCGGGAAAATAAAAAGAAGATTTGAAAGAAGCTTATTAACTCGTACTCTTTGTGACAAACCAGACAATGAAGGGACAATTTTAATCTCTAATGGAGTTAACCACTACATGTCACTCAAAAAAGGTCAATAAGAAAATTCTTCAAAAAAAAAAAAGACTGTGAAGCTGCTCTTGATTATGAGCAATTAACACAACCTAACGCAAAAAATTTCATCATGAAATTCAAATCAAAGTCAGATTTACCTGCAAAAACAACGAACGGAGACGAGTGTTTTGAAGGTAGGTAACGTATAATCACAGTGTTAATAAATAAATAATAAAAATAAGAACAAAAAAAGATTCAAATATTTGGTTTCTGGTTTACTGAAATGGAAAATGAAGGGGAAACTTATGGAAGAAAAATTAGAGGGAGTTTGAAAAGTTTGCGTAGTGGTCAGTTATTGCTTTAGCGAGTTGTTGTTATTATTATTATTTATAGGTGAGGTAAAGAGTTGGAGCATGCCATTTATGCCGGGAAAACTACGGTGCGATGAAGTGGATGCTGACGTAATATAACCCTCAACTTCAGCCGCCCTCATTCATTTTTTTCTTACGTGTCATACACACGCACAGGGGCCAAATTGAATGGTTTTGCATCCTCCCATGGATT
Organism: Gossypium arboreum; assembly: GCF_025698485.1. NCBI lineage: Eukaryota > Viridiplantae > Streptophyta > Magnoliopsida > Malvales > Malvaceae > Gossypium > Gossypium arboreum. The sequence goes on along the minus strand of NC_069070.1, from coordinate 108,566,156 downwards.
CAAATGCGAATGTTCATCTTATCCAAAATATAAAAAACATACTTTTATTTAACTTTCACGACATATTTTGCCTTTTAACATATTTGTAGATTTTGAATAAATTTGTATCAAATCATGAGTTTACACAAATAATCTGAATTTATATAGTAGATTCTATGGATATTGTATCAAGTTGAGGTGACTAATGCCTTCGTATATAGAGATATCGCCGAGGAAACGTACACCTTAGAGAGGGTTTACATGCCCGTTGTATGTTTCTATATTGTTGAATGGCAGCTTAGTGATTGAGTATTACGGCAATTTAGCATGTGGCCACCAATCTGTGACAGCTTATGAACATGGATACACTTTAAGATAGAGATTTAATAGGCCATTTGGAAAGAAATTGGGTTGATGAATGTAAATAATATATCCAAGATTAGTATAGACGTCATCAATATGTCATCATCGATGACTCAATCTAGGGATACAAGCTCCATAAGGATATAAGGTATATGGATTGGTTTAGGATTAACTGTTTATCGATTTTATATCATGATGGTTAATATCTTGTTATCTCAAGACCTCGACTAAAGAACAATCATTGAACTTTACATGAATAAGCTCGAGTGAAAATGTGTGCAACAATTGTCGATGTGCCTATCCCATAGTCAGCTTAACCCAACCCACACATTGAGAGTAGTTGTCGAAGTTGATAATAGTGAGTCCGAGTGCGAAAGTGTGCACCAATTGTCAAGGAGCCTATCGAATTGGCTATCTATCCTAACCCACCCATTTAGAGTGTCTAACATTTTCATATGATCCTACATTTGCAATCGGATGATGCGTTCAAAGCTCAGTGCAGTCCTTATACCAATTTGGCACAGGTGTTTTGTGTCCAAGTCCTTCAACTACATCACAGATCTTTAATATGGCATACACATTGAAGTTCACAAAATTTCCCCTCCAACTTGAACACTCAGGTATGATCTTGTTCAAGGAGCTTGTAGAAGATTCGGTTGAGGTCCCATCATGACGAAACCTACCATACAATTGACATTCATTGAGGTGCAAAACGCATTTAAGAAGCCATTAATTATTTGAGGGTAAATTACACCGCAAGTCACTCTAAAATAATTACATTCCTATTTTAGTCACTATTTTCTTCTGTTTATTTAGTAACGGCGTTTACTAGTTGTCCTCTATAAAAGTGGGGTTAGGTTGTTTTAAAATAGTCAAAATTATTGTCTTTTTTCTCGATTGCTTTTCTCACAAAACAAATAAGAAGAAGGAAAAATATAAAACTTACAAATTTTAGTCTTATGTTGCAAATAAACAAAAAAAAGTGTTTTGGACTAATTACAGAGAGGCCCCTAGCTAGTCAAAAGTAAAAAATAAAATACCACATCAGCAATTTGTTAGTGGATTAACGAAATTTTTAACGGCAGTGACCAATTCGAGCAATTATCTTAATTAGAATGACTCAATTGACAAAAAAAAATTAAAATGACCGAAATAGGAACAATGCTATTTTAGAGTGACCTGCGATACAATATACCCATTATTTGAGGTAAGATTTAGGGTTAAATTTTTTATTCTAGATGTAAAAAAATTGTTTAATTGAAAGTAATTGTATATTTTTTTTTTATTTTCAACATTCTCTATTAAAATATTAAACAATTAATCTCAATTTAATTTGGATTCTAAATAAATGGACCAAGCTTGATAAATATGTACAACGTTTAAGTGTCTTGAATATGGAAATTGTTTTTAGATTTTTATTTTTTATATTAAGGGTAGAGGATGGAAGTAACATGGTTTGAATCCATACCAAACAAATGTCTGATAAGAATTTTAACTATCGCTCCATTCACAAATAACAAAGTAATGGATAAATGAACTTGAATTTATATTTTTCCAAATTCATGAATTTATAAGTCTTTATCCTAATTGTCAATTACCGTCCAAATACAAGATTAATTAATTTCTTTGATTGCAAAAAATATATATTATTTTTAACACAGGCAAATCAAAAATCAAGTGAAAGCACAATTCATTTCAATGATGTATCGAATACAAGTTGAAACCCATAACCCCAACCAAGATAGTTGAACTATTTGCATGCACAATGGACATTTGTATTTGTCATGGTATTTGTTTCTACATCATGAGTACTATTTTAATCGGCTTACCTCTCATTCATTCATTTTCATGCATATTTGGATTAATTTAAAGTGACCTTTTGAAGGTTTGTAGCGTTTTGGATTTGGAACAACGCAGTATGGTATTGAGTTTATTGGATAGTATTGAGTATGACTCCTATTTCAGTTAAATTTGAGAAATAATCTTACAGTGAAACTTTAATTATTTGTTTCAATCAAACTCTGATTAGTCTAGATTATTTTATTATTATTTGACTTATGAATTTAGCCTATAAATAGGCTCTTTTACAACCTTAGAAAATATACCCATTAGAGATTAGAACTCATAACACTTTTGGAGAATTTTGTGTTTATGTTTTGAGGGTTTTTTGTTTCCAGGTTTCAGGGTTTAGTTTTTATCTCCACATTTGTACTCTTCGTTCTTTTGTCATTATAGTAAAACTATCTTTTCCTGTGGTTTTTTATCATTTTTGGAAGGGTTTTTCCACTTTAAATTTGTGTGTTCAATTTCTCAATTTCTTCCATTATTTCTTACCGGGTTGATCCCCAATAATTTGTATCATTGTTAGTTTAATTTTCGTAGATCAGCCTATTCAGAGATGGCAACAACAAGGTTTGACATTGGGAAGTTCAATGATGTCACAAATTTCAATCTATGGCAAGTTCGGATGATGGCAATTTTAGTTCAGACTGGCTTGAAAAAGGTCATTACCGGGAAGAAGCCCGAGAATCCAAATCAGTTAGAATGGGAAGAGCTTGATATAAAGGCTTTGTCTGCAATCCAATTGTGCCACGCAAATAGGGAATTGCATGAGGTATTGATAGAGAAGACCTCATCCACCTTGTGGAAAAGGTTAGAAACTCTTTATGCGACTAATTCTCTGGTTAACAGTTTAGTGTTAAAACAACGTCTATTTACGTTTCGCATGAACAAATATGTTCTTAGAGATCACATTAGTCAATTCATTATCCTTTTAAATTATTTAAATAACATTGAGGTTCAGATTGACAATAAAGATCATGTTATGTTATTTTTGTGTTCTTTACCCCCTTCATACAACTCTTTCAAGGATAACTTGATTTATGGCAGAGACAAACTCTTGTTTGAAGATGTTATGGGTAATTTGTTGGGTAAAAACAAACTCGACAATGAGTTTGGTTCGGATAGCAAGGCAGATAGGCAAGCTTCCATTTTAGTAGCATCAAAGAAACGAGACAAAATGTGTTGCTATAGTAAGAAGTTAGTTCATGTCAAAGTAGATTGTTATAAACTACGAAATAAAATGGCTGTTGAGAGTAACGAGGAATATGTAGTTGTTGCTAATTTGGCCGACGAAAGCGGTGACGATTTCTTGTTAGTGTCAACGAGCGAAAGCTCTGAGCTTACGTCCGAATGGATCCTAGATTTGAGATGTACTTTCCACATGTGTCCCAATAGAGAATGACTCTCCACATACAGTTCGATTGAAGGTGGAGTTGTGCGCATGGGAAACGATTGATCTAGTAAGGTAATTGGTATTGATATTGTTAAAAGTAGGATGCACAATGGGACAATTAGGACACTCTCAGATGTTAGGTATGTAGTCTCGAAAGGTTGCAGAATCAACATCGAGTCGAGTGGCATTAAGGTGTCTTGTGGGGCTCTCGTTTTGTTAAAAGGTAAAAAACAAGCAATCTTTATATTCTGGAAGGTTCTACAATGATTGGTGAAATCGAACATCCCTCGTCCGCTATGGAGTCAAAGTTAACTCTTTTGGAGCATAGGCAACTTGGTCATAGGAGAGGAAATGTATGATCATTTTGTTGAAAAAAGGTTCTCTTTTGGATGCAGGTTTTGAAAAGTTAGGGCACTGTGTTTGTGAAAATCAGACCCAGGTTAGTTTTGATTTTGCAGTGTACAAGTCAAAGGCTAAAAGTCTTCCAGTTTCTAAGCACAAATTCAACTCATTTAATTCCTTACATAGTTCAAGATAGGCCCGTGGCGGGCTTTGGCAAAGATGGCGTTGTGAAAATATGAGTCAAGGTGGAGATTTGTTGAGTATGACTCATATTTCAATCAAATTTGAGAAATAATCATCCAGTTAAACTTTATTTATTTGTTTTAATCAAAATTCTAATTAGTCTAGATTATTTTATTATTTAACTTATGAATTTAACCTATAAATACGCTTTTTTATAACCTTAAAAAATACACCTATTAGAGATTAGAACTCATAAGACTTTGGGAGAATTTTGTGTTGAGGGTTTTTTGTTTTCGGGTTTTGGGGTTTAGTTTTTATCTTCATCTTTGTACTCTTCGTTCTTTTTCCATTATAGTAAAATTATATTTACCCATGGTTTTTTATCCTCTTCGGAAGGGATTTCCACGTTAAATTTGTATGTTCAATTTCTTAATTTCTTCCATTATTTTTACTTGTTCATTGCTTAACCGGGTCAATCCCCAACAGATAGTGCACTCAATTTGGAAGCAATTGAAAATGACATTTATAAGTTTTCCAAAAGATGATCAAGTCAAAAAATGTCATTAATATATTTTGATATATCGAGATGCACCTTCTTGCATCTAATGCTAAACATGCAACATGAGTACCTCCCTGTCTGAATATGCACACAATTGCACCAACCTCCTTTAAGATCAACTTTATACCAACCATGTAATACCTCCTAAAGTGAACCTCTAAAGTGAAGGTTTAGTCTCTTAACCTTAAATTTCAACAAGTCACGGGAATATTATGAAACACAATAGACATTAGTCGTGAGTCTCTTCATCTCATATTCACAAATGGTGTGTCCCAATTATATCATCTCAACTATATGCTTCTTTTAGAAAAACCAAGGTGTGTTGCTCTAATAATACGTCAATTTAACTAATTCCGTAATGGGCAAATGTTGGATGGACCTCAACACCCCATTTACACACTGCATAAGTTTCATTGTCATATGAGTGTATCATTGGACTTCATCATATAATTGTGCCCATTGCTTTGGTAGAAGCCTCTAATAAAATATAATGATGCAAGGTCCAGTTCTTTTATAAAGGTCATTCTTTGACGGAATATAGGATGAACTAGCTCATACATTGTTAAACATAAAGTATTATACAATCCGATGAGTATTATACTTTCTAATCTACTTGTAAATAAGGTTTTTTTGTAACCTTAATTCCTATTTATGGTTACTAGTGGATTTTTTCATGCACAATTGATGCTTCAGCACTTCTAGAAGCCCATTCCCACGAAAAATATCTAAATTAAAAGACTTTGGTTCACCTTCGATTGAACTTAGTCTTTCACCCAACAAAGGATTGAAGGTAGAATATGGTAAAGGAATATAATTTTATAAGTGGTTGTCAAATGTTTTAATTTATAATTAAGTGTTTAAGGTTAGCTTTTAAAATTTAGGAAAATGGTTAAATATTTTTGTTACTTTGGACCATACAAGGTGTTGGATCTACTACCCTAAATGCAGTATATTTGTTTTGTATATTTGTAATTTTCGAACAACTCTTTGTATATTGCCTTCAATGTTCTTTTTTTTTTTTGCAAGAAAAGTGAAATGGAAGCAAATATTGGCTCACTAATTATCTAACATTTAACTAATAATAAGCAGTATTACGTGGTCATATCTTAATATGGAAACACAATGTGTATTAGTAAATGAATTTAAATATGTCCTTAGTCTAATCAGAAATGAGCAAACCGATTGAAAGACTAATATGTTATTTATCAAGTCTAATTTAGGGAGATGCTTTATCTTGAGTATCAAAGCAGATAATTCCCAAAAGATAGAGACACGGATGTGATTTACTGGACTAACAGTACATCAAATAGGACCAAGTAGAATAGATCCTAGATTCGTTTATAGATTTAATTGCTTGTGATGTTCATAATGTGGCATACCTTAATCTTGAGTGGATAATGGACTATGTATACTTGACTCATATACTTTGATGTAAGTACAAACCTGGGTTCAAATAAATAAGTAACTGAAAGCTAGTGCATTGGGTATACGACTACTACAATATGAAGTATCATTCACAATAGTGAAATTCATAGTTCAATTAATGGGTAAATGATATTCATCGGCATTACATGATAGATGAAAAGCAAACATGGTCACTGGTCGTTTGTCTTTGTAATAAATGACTCGATTACTATTAAATAGTAATTGACTTTTCATGAGGAAAGATGTAATGGTTGTCATGAGATAAAATAGGATCATATTGGGATAATGAATTTATCACAAAGAGATTAAGGATATCCTATGAGGGTAACACACTTATGACAAGGTCATTGGACAAGCACTTGTTGAGTAGCTTTCGTAATGGTATGTAATTAGAGAGAGCTTAGTTACGATACTATAGTGAAATAATTTCGTGACTAAATAAGTTTATAATTAATAGGAAAAAGGTCAAAACTTAATTATAAATTATTTGAGTCTTAATTATATATGTTCAATCAGTCCCTCCACTAGCTCATTGAAACCAAAAATGAACTGAAATGAATAGAAATAATGAAGTTAAAGAAATAGGTCGCATTCAAAAATGAATGTGTTTTCTCGCTAAGTATAAAAATGACTTGAGAATTAATTTAAAATTTTCAAATTATTATTTAATTAATTATAATTAAATAAATGAAGTTTGAAATTTGAAATAATTAATTAGTCATTATGAATTATTGAATATGGAAATTAAATACATTTCCTCAAAGATTTTTTACAGAAAGTTATCATGACTTTAATAGAATTAGAATTAGGTTGAGAAAATTATTTAATTTGGAAATTAATTTAGTTAATCTAATTAATTAAATTAATAACATTTATTTTGGGAAATAGAAAATATATATTAGGTTGGATTAAATTATAAAGTAATGGATCAAAAGTCCAAAAATCACATATAATTGGACTTAATTTATGAAAGGCTTAATCTCCCTTATATAATAAGTGAGAGACAACAACCCTAGTAATATTTAGGCATAATTGCATAAAATACCCTCAACGTTTATGGGTTTCTGAGTTTGAACCCTTAACCTTTTTTTTATTGACACACTCAATGTTATGATTTTTTTCAAAAATCAACCCAATTTTAACGGTAAACGTGAGTTGACTGTCAGTCAAACGGCAGGTTAACGAAATAGCCTATGTAGCATACCACATAAGCACGATGTCATAGATGATGTCATCAAAAAATTTCAATTTTTATCATCTTCTTTCTTCTCCTCTCTGTCTCTCTTTCTCTCTTTCCAAACACCCATTTTCGCTTCACTTCTCTCACTTCATTCCCATTATTGACCTCCCTTCTAACATCCTCAATGGCGATCACTGTAGTCATCTATCAAAAAACACATAAGGTCCAACAAGAAGTTTCTTGTGGGGATATACTAACAAAGTCCTCATCATTAATACCATTTCTTCCTCCCCCACTCAATCAATCATACACAAAAGGAAAAAATAAAATTTTCTTTGATTTCCTTCTTTTTCATGCTCTTTTATGACTAAAGTAAGTTTAATATTTCAAAAAACCTTTACAAGTTCATAATACCTACAGGAAACTACTTGCCTAACGATCTTAAAGTCATCTTTTATGTAAAGAAGGGCATCTTATATTACATCTGCAATTATTATCATTTCCAAATAAGAATATGTTCCTAGAAAAGTTAAATAGAAGAAGAAATGAAGAGAATCATGTGTTCCCATTTTGTTCAGTTGAATATTTGATACTGCTTAAAGAAGTCCATATAACATAATGCAGAATCAATGAGCTATATTAACAATTTTAAAGGTTTTTTAAGTTACAAAAAGCCAATTGAATCGGGGAATTAAATGAAAGTCAATCATGTAATCATGTTAACTTAATAGAGTTTCTTTCTTTGACACATAATTTAAGACCAAAAATGTGTTTACTCAATCTTTTACTCCATCTTTTTTCTTTTCCTGGTTCACAAAACCTTCAATGTCTAAGATCAATTCATTTATGGTGCTACAATCCAGACATTCAAACAAAACTTAGTTTCATCAATTGAAACATAAAAATCTTTGTCATTAGATGAACCAGACATTCAAACAAAACTTGGTTTCATCTATAGAAATATACAAATGTTTGTCATCAGATGAACCAAACTAAACAATAAAACCCATGATGAGGTTAGAAATAAGGGTTGTAAGGGATTTAATACATGTTTCATAACCAAAGAGCAAGCTACCAATTCCAACAATTACAGCACATCCTAAACATAAGGATTACTGAAATATGACATTCATCTCTCTGGAAACAAATCCATATACCCTAAACTCCAAGGTAATGACTCTAGCGTCATCTCTCCAACAAACAAACAAACACTCAAATTCTAATTCCCAGTTAGGTTTTCAGCTTATTCCCAACAATGAACAATTCAAAGCAAGGGTTATAATTCTTTGACCCTTTCACTTTTGATTATATTAAAAGTCAATTGAGTTGCCAACAATAGTATAATTTCCCTTAAAACCCGAAAATAGAAAAAAAAATATATATTTTTTTATTAATCAGTGAAAACAAATCATGCATTAAAGAACCCAAAGCTTCGCTTTTCCTTTTCTCTTCGAGAAAATATGAATCCAATCTAATTTTCTGATAGATGACTATAGTGATCGCCATTGAGGTTGTTACAAGGAAGGTAAAGAATGGGAATGAAGTGAGGGAAGTGAAGCGAAAATGGGTGTTTGGAAAGAGAAATATGAGAAAGAGAGAAGAAGAAAGAGGATGGAAAAAATGAAAAAAAATTATTTTGATGATGTCATCTATGACATCCTGCTTATGTGGCATGCCACATAGGCTATTTTGTTGACCTACCATTTGACTGACGGTCAACTCACATTTACCATTAAAATTGAGTTGATTTTTGGAAAAATCGTTACATTGAAGGTGTTAATAAAAAAAGGTTAAGGGCTCAAAACCAAAAACCTATAAACGTTGAGGGTATTTTATGCAGTTATACCTAATATTTACTAAGGTGTGCCACCCATCACTCTCTTAGTTAGAGCTATTTTTACACACAAGTTTTATATATTGTTATTATGTCAGAAAGTAGTAGAACTCTATTTTCTTAGAATAAATTTTATTTTATGGGAATTATAATTTCTACAGGTTTTTATTGAGAGAATTACTCTCTTATTTAATGTAATTAAATTGTTTCTCATTTCGTGTTTGATTGATGTTGCTCGAGCCTACACTCGACGCAATTTGAGGTACAAGGATAGTAGAAAAGGTCGTTTAATTGAAAGTCACAGATCTGCCTCGCACAAAACACATGTACTTTTCGCGAAAACATTTATTGCTATAAATATCACAAATTAGCTTGGTTTTCAAATTTTTTAAACTTCCATTGTAACCGAAATTCGTTTTCTTAACCAAATTTTTCTAACACAAGGAAACAATGTTTAAAATTCATCCGAATGTTTAAACCTTATTCAACACATGTCTCATTACTTAATGATAACCTTAAGAATTTACACCTTAATCAACAAACACTTTAAATTTTTTGCAACAAAAACCAAACCCATGACCATAATAATACACACAATCACAAACAAATACAAATTTTCTCTTCACTTTATAATAAATACAACAAATAATCCACAACTATCATTCTATTTTCTTTTCAACTCTAATCCTTTAATTTTATTTCAAAAACCAAGGAGAACAACTCTTCAATAAGGACCATTGGTGGATCAAACCAACTTGCAACAAAAAAAAAATATTCTACTTAGATTATCATTTGAGTAAGAAGTTTTTAAATCATCAGGAAAATCACAAGAGCATACTTTGAACACATTGGGTACATCCATCTATTCCTTCTTTTCTTCACCATAGTTTAGGTGTTCGTGTCACAAAGATGAGTGATAGTTAAATCATACTTTAAGGTTACCAAAAAAAAAAATGTAGTTTTACTTCTATGGATTTTTTAGATTTAAAGAAATTACTCTTTATATTACATGGATATTAGGTGGATTTTAAAAGTTTTTTAGGTGAAATTTTAAGATTTTTTAAAATTATACACCATTTTTCTATCAAAAACTTAACTACACTTGACAAAAATGGACTAAAAAGGACAAATTTGATAGTTAGGTGATCATTTTGTAACTTTTAATAATAGGTAACCAAAAAGAAACTTAATTTTTTACTATTGTTAAGTAAGAAATTACTTTAAAAGTTAGGTAATAAAAAACTACTCAATTTTTGTACAAAAAATAAGTTATACCAAAAACCCAAAATAAGATTTAGGGTAAACTATATAAATAATCACCCAACTATAGGTGTGTTTTTATTTTTGTCATGCAGATTTAAATTTTTTTATTTTAGTCACTAATTTTATCAAAATTTAATATTTTGGTTACTCATCTGTTAAATCATTAACTGTAACACCCCTCGCCCATCTCTATCGCTGGAAACAAGTTATAGGATGTTACAATAATTAACGAAATAGATACATGTGACTTTAATTCAAGAATTCAATTAAACATTTAATAAATCTCATAAATTCACATCAATCATGCTTTGCGAACAAAATCGGGTTTAAATCGAGCTTGTGAAAGCTCTAAAATATATTTGAAGTTCAATAGGGACTAAATTGAAACAAACAGAAACCATGATCAGTAACTCACAGTCAAACATGACAAATTTTTATCATATCAATCATTCAATATAATATATGGCCATATTTGAGCCTCAGACGAGCTTACGTGAGCTTTAGAATGAACCCAGAAACAAATAGGGATCAATTTGCAATATTTTCAAAAGTTAAAGACAAATATGCAAAACATGGGCCACATAGCCGTCTCTCCAAGTCATGTAACTCACTGTGCCCGTGTGGAAACTTCAAAATATACTACAATAGTCACACGGCTTATCACATGACCATGTCATAACACATGTGTCTCACACGGCCTTGTCAAATGATCACCTAGTTAAACTGTGTAACAAACTCTAACTGTGTGGATTATATTGAAAACATTTTTTCACAATGCACACGATCGTGCCTCTAGACCGTGTACCTCACACAGTCATGTGGTAGGCCATGTGGTACAACGAAATTTAGACTATTTGACTTATTTTTCAAGTCAACCATTCCAACACTTCAAAACATACTTAATGTACTTTCAATACCTGTTTTTAAAACATTCAAAGTTTCATACCAAATATTTCCAATTCAAGGTAGCCACATATACATCATCAAACATAACCTTTTTGTCATCTAAATAGTCCATCTATATGTTTTAAACATAATTTACCAAAGTGTCTATTAGAATTAAGTGACCCAAATTCTTATTTAAATAAAATATGATGGAAAATAAAATAAAAGTAAAATCCATATAGAACTAGACTTCTTTTATTTTAATTTAGAATAAGGTTTTTAAACCTTTTTAAACTCCATCTATTTTATATTGATTAGGATAAGGTGTTTCAATCCTACTAGGATATGGCTTTACAAGCCTATAAATAGACATAGTCTATTCCTCTTGTATTTGATTCAAATTTTTCGACATAGTGAATTTTCTTCTTCTCTGCCCGTGGTTTTTTTCCCGAAAGGGTTTCCACGTAAAATTTGTGTGTTCTTCATTTTATTTATTTATTTTATTTTATTTTTCACAAATTGGTATCCGAGCTTCCAGGTTATTCATCTCGATCATGGTAATGGCGTCTTTGAAGTATGAAATTTCGCTATTGGATCGCAACACCAGATTTGCGTTGTGGCAAATTAAGATGCAAGCAGTTCTTGCACAGATGGATCTGGAGGATGCCCTGCTATGGATAGATAAGATGCCTTCAACATTAACAGATGAAGAGAAGAACCGTAAGGATCGAAAGGCATTAACACAATTACATCTGTATTTGTCCAACGAAATTTTGCAGGATGTGATGAAAGAGAAAACTGCCGCTGCATTATGGAAGAGGCTAGAACAAATATGTATGTCGAAAAACTCTAACAAGAAAGTTTCATATGAAGCAGCGTCTTTATGCTCATCGTTTGGAGGAAGGTGCGTCTGTACACGAACACTTAACAGTGTTTAAAGAAATTCTCTCAAACTTGGAGGTCATGGAGGTTCAGTATGATAAGGAAGATCTAGGGTTGATTCTACTTTGTTCGTTGCCCCCGTCTTATTCAACCTTTAGAGACACGATTTAATATAGCCGTGATTCTCTCACAGTTGATGAGGTTTATAATTCTTTAACCTTGTATGATAAGATGAAGCATCTTGTGGTTAAACCCGACTCTCAGGGAGAGGGTCTCATTGTTCGTGGGAGACAAGATCAGAATGCTGATGATGATCGTGGTAGGACACAGAAACGAAATCCTCGTGGTAAATCTAAGGGTAGATCGAAGTCTTCAAATAGAGATAAAACTTGCAACTTCTGCAAGAAGAAAGGGCACATTAAATCTGAGTGCTATAAGCTACAAAATAAGATTAAAAGGGAGGCTGCGAATCAAAAGGGAAAACAACCAGAAAATTTCGGTGAAGCTGATGTTGTAGAAGACTACAGCGATGGTGAACTTCTAGTCGCTTCTGTCAATGATTCTAAAGTAAGCGAGGAGTGGATACTTGATTCAGGCTGCACCTTCCACATGAGTCCCAATCGGGATTGGTTTACAACTTACGAAATAGTATCTGAAGGTGTTGTTTTGATGGGAAATAATGATTCATGTAAAATTGCAGGTGTTGGAACAATTAAAGTTAAGATGTTTGATGGAGTTGTCAGAACACTTAGTGACGTGCAGCATGTTCCAAAATTGAAAAGAAATTTAATTTCATTAAGTACTCTTGATTCAAAAGGGTACAGATACACAGCTGAAAGTGGGGTTTTAAAGATTTCCAAAGGGTCCTTGTTGTGATGAAAGGGCGAGAAAGATTGCCAAGTTATATGTTTTGAGGGTTCTCTCATATTCTTGGTGATGCAATTGTCGCTTCCTCTTCCTTATCAGATGATAATATTACTAAACTTTGGCATATGCGCCTAGGGCATATGAGTGAGAATCGCATGGCAGAATTAAGCAAAAGAGGACTTCTTAATGGGCAAGGAATTTGCAAACTGAATTTCTATGAGCGCTGTGTTTTTGGGAATAAAAAGAGAGTTCAATTCACTAGAGGAATCCATAACACGAAGGGAACGTTGGATTATATTCATTCTGATCTGTGGGGGCCATCCAAAGTGCCTTCGAGAGGTGGAGCTAATTATATGCTAACCTTTATTGATGATTTTTCCAGAAAAGTTTGGGCGTTTTTCCTGAAGCAGAAAAGCGATGACTTTTCTGCATTTAAGTCTTGGAAAATTATGATTGAAAAACAGAAGGGAAAACAGATAAAATACCTCCGCACAGACAACGGCTTAGAGTTTTGTTCTGATGAGTTTAATAGATTGTGCAAGTCAGAAGGGATCATGAGACACTTGACAGTTCGTCATACTCCACAGCAAAACGGCGTTGCAGAACGAATGAACAGAACGATCATGGAGAAGGTTCGATGTATGTTGTCAAATGCCAACTTACTGAAGGTATTTTGGGCAGAAACGGCCTCTACTGCATGTTTTTTAATCAACCGATCTCCATCCGTTGCCATTGTGAAAAAGACTCCACAAGAGGTATGGTCTGGTAATCCTGCTAATTATTCTGATTTAAAGATTTTTGGGTGTCCTGTGTATGCTCATGTTGATAATGGAAAATTGGAACCGAGATCTATTAAATGCGTTTTTCTTGGTTATAAAGCTGGTGTAAAAGGGTATAAGTTATGGTGTCCTGAAAATAGAAAAGTTGTGATTAGCAGAGATGTTGTTTTTGATGAAACTACTATGCTACCTAACTTATCTCTTAAAGACTCTTCCAATAAAGAAAATCAAAAGCAGGTGGAGCATCAGATTAATATAGAGTCAACTCCTCAAGTCAGAACAAAAATTAAGAATAGAGTTTCTTCTTCACCACAATACTCTATCGCCAAAAACAGAATTAGAAGAGAAATTAAACCTCCAAAGAAGTATGCCAATGTTGATCTAGTTGCTTATGCTTTAAATGTGGCTGAAGATATAGATGCGAATCAAGAGCCATCTAATTATTCTGAGGCGGTTAGCTGTGAAGACTCAGAAAAGTGGATGTTTGCTATGCAAGAAGAGATGGAATCACTCCACAAAAACAGAACATGGGACCTTGTGAAACTTCCTAAAGGTAAAAAGGTTGTTCGTTGTAAATGGGTGTTTAAAAAGAAAGAAGGGACTCTAGGAGTTGAAGAACCCAGATATAAAGCAAGGCTTATTGCAAAGGGTTACAGTCAAATTCCAGGAGTGGACTTCACAGATGTGTTCTCTCCAGTTGTTAAGCATAGTTCGATTCGAGCTTTGCTTGGTATTGTGGCCATGCATGATTTGGAGCTTCAGCAGTTAGATGTAAAAACTGCATTTCTGCATGGAGAACTTGAGAAAGATATTTACATGCAACAACCAGAGGGTTTTATAGTCTCAGAAAAAGAGGACTATGTTTGCTTGCTGAGAAAGTCCCTTTACGGTTTGAAACAGTCACCAAGACAGTGGTACAAGAGGTTTGATTCCTTTATGACTTCTCATGATTTCAAAAGAAGTAGTTTAGACAGTTGTGTTTACTTTAAGAAAAACAGTGATGGTTCTTTTGTGTATCTACTTCTTTATGTTGATGACATGTTGATAGCAGCAAAAGATAAAGGAGAGATAAGAAAGGTTAAAGCCCAACTAAGTGAAGAATTTGAGATGAAAGATTTAGGACCAGCAAAGAAGATACTTGGTATGGAGATTCTCAGAGATAGAAAAGCAAGTAAATTGTACCTAAGTTAGAAGGGTACATTGAGAAAGTTCTTTGCGAGTTCAATATGCAGAGTGCTAAGCTTGTTAGTACTCCTTTAGCAGCCCATTTCAGACTTTCATCGGCCTTGTCTCCTCAATCAGATGATGAGATTGAGTACACGTCACATGTTCCATACTCTAGTGCAGTGGCATCTCTCATGTATGCTATGGTTTGTTGACGTCCAGATTTATCATATGCAATCAGTGCAGTTAGCAGATATATGGCAAATCCCGGTAAAGAACATTGGAAAGCAGTTCAGTGGATTTTAAGATACTTACGAGGCACTACTGATGTTTGCTTACAGTTTGGAAGAACTAAAGATGGAGTTATAGGGTATGTTGATGCTGATTTTGCTGGAGACCTTGATAAAAGAAGATCTCTCACAGGTTACGTCTTTTCAATCGGAGGTTGTGCAATTAGTTGGATAGCCACTTTGCAAACTACAGTCACTTTGTCTACCACTGAAGCTGAGTACATGGCGATTACTGAGGCTTGTAAAGAAGCTATTTGGTTGAAGGGACTATTTAGTGAACTCAATGAAGACCTTCAAATCAGCACAGTATTTTGTGACAGTCAGAGTGCCATCTTTCTTACAAAAGATCAAATGTTTCATGAGAGAACAAAACACATTGATATTCGGTATCATTTTGTTCGTGATATTATTGCTCGTGGTGATATTGTTGTGAGCAAAATTAGTACTCATGAAAATCCTGTAGATATGATGACTAAGTCACTTCCTATAACCAAGTTTGAGCATTGCTTAGACTTGGTTGGTGTTCATTGTTGAAGTTAAACCCTTAAGGGGTTTTATGGAAGAGGTGGAGAACTTTTTATTGAAAGTTTGCGATGAAGAACTTGTTCATTGAGAATTTGTGTCAAGGTGGAGATTATTAGAATTAAGTGACCCAAATTCTTATTTAAATAAAATACGATGGAAAATAAAATAAAAGTAAAATCCATATAGAACTAGACTTCTTTTATTTTATTTTAGAATAAGGTTTTTAAACCTTATTAAACTCCATCTATTTTATATTGATTAGGATAAGGTGTTTCAATCCTACTAGAATATGGCTTTGCAAGTCTATAAATAGACATAGTCTATTCCTCTTGTATTTGATTCAAATTTTTCGACATAGTGAATTTTCTTCTTCTCTGCCCGTGGTTTTTTTCCCGAAAGGGTTTCCATGTAAAATTTGTGTGTTCTTTATTTTATTTATTTTATTTTATTTTATTTTATTTTTCACAGTTTCAAATTGCACTAATTAAACATCTTACTTATATACATTCATTAGCAATTGAAGCATACAACTCATCATTATACATCATCATAATTTTTTACCATAATCTTATCTACTACATCTTCCCAATCATCCAACATTCAAAATTTTGCCATTCATGACTTTATTTGTAACCTTTCATCATGCATCCGACATATTTAAATGCATAACATACATACTTCCAAAATCAACCATATAAATTCAAAATCACATACATTTAAACATTCACTTCTACAATGTAACCCCTATATACATGTCACTTAACCAAGTCAGGAACAATAGAAAATATACCGAATCAAGGTTGGATAGCGTGAACTCCAAGTTGATCCGATTGACGCGCTCTGCTATAAGGCCTAAACAGGGACAGGAAAACAAAACAAGATAAACATTACTAGTGCTTAGTAAGTTCGTTTGAAATTCATTTAACCTACCTCAATAAATTTGCAATTAAATTATGAAAACATAATGTAACAAGTACATATATCATTTGGCATCTTGTTACATCCACAAGTACATCATTTAACCCTTCCATAGGTTAGTACATTATATTACACAAGCTTATAATATAACCATTTAACATTAATACTATCCAAAACACATTTGACCAATTATAACTTAAAATAATTTTATTTCTTTATCATTCACAACTTAAAACAATATAACTCACCTCAATTCACATTTAATTAAATGGACTATCTACTATACATTTTCATGTTATCACAATTTAACAACAACAGGTGAGATCATCACACATGAATCTTCTAACATTTCCAATAATAAAATTTAATCTATATCAAAAACATTAAGCAAGTACAACATTTATGTCATTCCTTTCTCATGTATCCATTTCAGATTCAGTATTCACACCATTTAAATAATTCCATTTCACATCATGTTTATTTTCATCGCTCGGAGAACTATAGTGAATATACCTTGAATACACGGGATAATAATGCTCACAAAGCTGTGACTGAAAGCGCTCACACGAGCTGTGAATCAGACATTAACCATTACACAATGTTGCTCACACAAGCTGTGAAGAATCCACAGCACATGCAGAATCTTAACCATCGGTAAGGTATCCAATAAATCGATACATTAACCATTATACGATGCTGCTGACACGAGCTGTGAAGAATCTGCAATATATATAGGATCTTAGTCATCGATAAGGTATCCACCATTTGTACATAGTACCTATTGCATATATACGACATAAAGCCAACACCAGTACAGAGTACTTGCTATAAAAGACCTTAATGACATGTCATTTGTATCCTACTTATTCACTAAGTTCACACGGGCCCTGTATCACGTATTCAATCTTTTCCATTCTTTTGAACATTTTTGCACGATTATCAAATAACCATGTACTTATTCATTTCCATTCACATATCAAATAACCATATACTTGTAACTTAAACCAATTAATATTTCATAATTGTTCCATATCATATAACTATTCGTATTAGCCTTATATATCATATTCTGCACTATAGTTCTTTCAATGCCAATAATTATTGTATTACAACAATTAAAATATCAAGCGATTAAAAAACACAACAATAAAAAAAATTAACAAATTAAGTCTCATATGAAACTTACCTAATCAAAATTGGCAACAAATACGACACCCAGGACTTTAGGCAACTTTTCCTTTTTCCGCGTTTATCTTTCGATTGATTCAAATCCCGATCTATAATATGATTTAATTTAATTAATCAATTTCAAACATCTCAAAACAACCTATTGTAATCGTAAATTAATTCAATTTCATTTTTCAAAAGTGCCTTAAAGTTTTGTATTTTATTTAATTTAGTCCCTAAAACCGAAACTAACATAACTTTTGTATTTGAGCTCATATTTTTAAAATCATTTCAAATTCTTCCTTCTACAGCCCTCTAGTATCAATAATTACAGAAATTTCATACAAATTTCAAAATATTTACACTTTAGTCTCTATATTCAAAACTAACAATTTTACTTTACAAAATAGTTCTATCTCATATCCAAGCTTAAAATACAACCATTTAAAATAAAAAAAAAATCAAGCATTCATCAATTGAAATATTTTAAAACTTCAACAATTTTGAAAATCAAGATACGAGTTAGTTAAACCTAATTGTAACAATTTCAAAAATATAAAATTTACTAAAAGCGAATTAAAATTCACTCACCATGCTAGGATGAGAGCTTGGACGAACTTTATGGCTTCCTTAATAATGGAGATTCGGTGGTGAAAAAGAAGATGATAACTTTCATTAATGTTTTAACATATTTTAAATATAATTTAACATTAATTTTAACATTTTTTTATTTAAATTAAAAGCATTAATCGCCCACCATCTATCAAAAAGTGGTTAATTTCCAATTAAACCCTTTATGTAATACTATTTAACCAATTTAACTAATAAAAATTAATAGCGATTAACTTTTATAGTTTTTACAATTTAGTCCTTTTTCCTTAATTAACTATCAAATCATCAAAATTTCTAGACCAAACTTCAATCCACTTATATAGTTTTGTAAATATTCAATAATAATATTTATGAGCTCGATTTATGAAAATGAGGTCTTGATACCTCATTTTTCAAAACCACATACTTTCGATATACACCACTTCTACCCTGACTAACTAATCAATTAATAAAATCTATTAAGTCATGATTCACTATTATACTATATTCAACTCATGAATATTAATTAAATATATCTACGGGCTCTCTCATCGAAATTGTGGTCCCAAAACCACTGTTTTCGACACCATTGAAAAACGGGCTGTTACATTAATAGAGTGCTAACGTGGTCATTTTTCCATCGACATAAGAACAAATTTAGCCCTCCAATGTTTACAAATTCTATCAATTTGGTTTTAATTCTAAAAACATTAACAAGTTTAACCTTCAACTTTACACATTATGACAATATAGACTTGAGTCTTGAAAATTCAAAAATAAAAATTAAGGAACTTTAAAATTTTAAAATTTTAAAATTAAAAACTATTTAAAATTTTATTTTTCCACAAAATGCATAATATTTTATAAAATTACATACAAAATTATAATTTATAAATAAACTAATATCCATTTTTCTTATTTCATAACATGATTTATTTGTTAAAATAATAATTTTATAAATAAAACACTATGGGGAAAAAATGAAGGCTTAAGGAGATTTAACTTATCCCTTTTTTTCAACATTAATCACAATCAAGTTCAAGTTGGGTCAAAAACTACAGCTGTGGTAAAAAAGAGTAAGTATCAATGTCTTTGGATAGTGGCCCAGTATGAGTTTATTGTGTTTGAGATTGTGCTTGAAGGTGGGCATGATCGATGATATATAGGTGATAAAGAGGTCTTAGAAACCTAGTAGGTGGAAGGTCATACCAGCAACTCCACAACCGATTCCTGGTTCGTTGACATGTCGATGGAAGGTGTGAAAATCGAGTAATTCAGAGTAAGAGTTATTGATATTGGTGGTTGTGGGCGAATGCAGTGCCTAAGACTCGACAAATTGGACGAGGACTAAGGAACAAAACCAAACATATAACAAATAAATTTTTGTTTATAAAATAATTTTTTAAAAAAAGAAAAGAAAAGTTTGAATATGGGTTTTTAAAAATATTTTATTTATAAAATTATTAGTTTAATAAATAAATTTCATATTAGAAAAGTGAAAATGGATAATCATTTATTTATAATTTTGTATGTATTTTATAAAATCTTATGCATTTTCATCAAAAATAATTTTAATTTTTAATTTTAATTTTCAAGAATCAAGACTAAATTGGAATAATGTGTAAAGTTGACGGTTAAATTTATTGAATTTTTAGAATTAGGACCAGATTAATAGAATTTATAAATATTGGAGGGCTAAATTTACTATTCCACTGAAAAAGGGCTAGGTCAACACACTATTGGTGATTTAACGAATGCGTGGCTAAAATATTAAATTTTGATAATATTAATAATTGAAATAATTTTTTAATTTATATGACCAAACAAAAATAAAAAACACATTAATAATTAAATGATCATTTATATAATTTATCTTAAATTTTATTATTGTACTAACACAAAAATATAACAAAGTACTGTTGACCTATATAAATAATAGTGTGAACAAGGGACATATATTAATTTGAATGTTGATTTTTCTTTTTTCTTAGGTTATTTGGTTTTGAATGTTGTCGGGTTTGAGATCATGTTGGCAACAAAATGTAAACCGGGAGGATTTTGATTACGATAGTTATATGACTTTAAGTATGGTTTAGAGTTGACCTATTAAATAAGCCTAAAAAAAGAACATTTAAACCACAAAAAAAAGCGACTAATTCTTTCACCAACTTTTTCAATTCAACATTTCAACTATTTTCTTCTTTTATTTTATCTTTATTTGAAATTATTTCTGGTATACGAAATTATGAGCAGAATATTCAGAATTGGAATTTTAGGTGGCACTAAATTTTAAGTTATTCTGATTAATTCATACAGTTCAATTTAAATAAATTATTATAAAATTATAAAATTAAAATTAGTAAAGATGATTAGTTTTCTATTTAAATTTAGTTTTATAAATAATATTTAGTAATTAAACATATTAAATCAAGTAGCATTTAAGAAAAATTAGCAGTAAAAATGAAGATTGTTAGTTTTAATAAGATAGAATTATATAAAAAGAATTATAAGCATTCAATAAATGGTCTTTCAAGAGATAATATCAATTTTATTTGAACAAAATGGTACTGGAGAGTGATCGAAATTTATTTTAATTGGCGATAAGATAATATAATATTATGATTTTATTTTAGTTTATAATTTTTATGTGAATTATTTATATTGTGTGAAGCAAGCATTCTTAAAATAGTATCTCTTTTTTTTATCTATTATTTGTTTCGTGCATATGAAAATGCATTATGGATTTGTTTGAAACTAAATTCAAATTTCAACAATTATTTTTATTCACTATAATTAAATGTGTCTATTAATTTAATATAAATATATTTTTATATTTATCGTAAACTATTATTACATTTTTCTATTTTTTCCAATCAGTATTATAATTTACTTTTTATATAATTCAAATTTGTATATTATTTACAAATTAAAATAAATTATGATTACTAATTATAAATAACGAAAATTAAAAATACATTATAATAAAAAAAACTAAAAATTAGTCGTTTTAAGGAGAAGAGAAGTTGTTGACATTTTATAATAATTAGAAGTTGCATGAAAAACATTAGGTGATTTAGTTTTTGACCAAAACAAATGAATAATTGAAAAAATAAACGTTGACGAATGAGTGTGGGGTTAGGTTCAATGGAAAAAAAGGTACAATAAATAAATAATTAGAGGAGAGAAAAGTGTTTTAGATCACAGAAAAAACATTTTAAAATTTTATTTTACAACACTATAACAATAAATTTGAAATTTCATGTGGCCCAAATTAATACCAACTAGATTAAAAAATATATTAAAAAATTAAAGTAATTAATAAATATATTATTTTGAGGTTTTTTATATTTTAAATAAAATTTATAAAAGGAGATAAATTAAATGCAAAAGCACAAATGGTGAGTAAATGTGAAATCAAAATATTTTTAGGAGAGCGAAGTTTTCTAACATCAAAGTATAATTTTATTATGTACTAACTTAAGATATTATTATTTTTTGAATGGATAGAACGATTTTTTTTCTTTTTAAACCCAAATAGATAATTTCATCTATTATGAAGGGATTAAATAGACAATTTTCTATTTTTGAGAGTCAAAATACTTGCTCACCCTTCTAATTATAGGATTTGCAACTAGGGCACCAACTCGTATTTATATCTAGTTATCTGAGAAAAGATTATTTAAAATATATATATTATCTCTTTTCAATAGTTTGATGCCACATTAACAATTTCATTTTAAATTTAATTTTTATATAATAAAAATATTAAAATTGAAGAAAAAATATTGATATAACATAAAATTATTAAAATGAATACAAATTGCATAGCGTGACCGAAAAATATATAAATTTCAATGATTTTCTTATTTATAATGGGTACAAGTAGTGTAATGCCCCACCCCACCCCCCACCCCCACCCCATTCTTTCCCTCTTTTATGAAGAGATGTAATCAAACAAAATAATCATTGAAAAGCCTTTGAAAAAGTTGACAAAGCAAATCACAAACCTTACTTGACGCTTAGATGATTAAAAATATTTCTTGCCTTTTAACTTAAGTTGCTTTGATGTATATTCATGGACCTCTACCACTAGATTCTTCTTCCAAGTAATAGAATTATAAAAATTAAATTAATTAATCACGTATTCACAAAAATTAAAGATTGACAAAAAAATTAAGATTCTCTAAACCCTAAAAATAATATTATTAGAACAAACAATTATAAATTTTAAAAATATAATTTTAATGTACCTTAATTAAAGAAAAAATTATATCACCAAAAATGTGTATATGTAATTTATAGTTAGGAATGAAGCCAAAAATTCTTTTAGGGTCAAAATTAAATTGTATATTTTATAATAGTAAAATTTATCTTAAAAATATAAATTTATTATTTTAATAGCCTATATTTTTATAATATTTAAAATATTAAATCAAATTTTTATTATTTTGGGGAGTTAAAGTATAATTTTATATTTATTAATTTAAAATTTTATAAACTATAAAATGACCTAAATAGATTTTTTTTCTATTTTAGGAGAAGTCGGGCCTCTGTCAACCCTTAATTCACTACTAATTAAAATATTTTTAAATTAAATTAATTTGTGACACCAATTCAATAAAAAATTATAAATTATAGATGAGTTTATTTTCTTTAATTAAAATGCTTTTCTTCTTGTATTTTCATATAAAAAACGGAAACAAAGAAAAATTAGCGAATAAGAGAACACAAAAATACTAACCAAGAAGAATGGTAAATGTAAAAGAATTTGTAGTGTTTCTTGGGTGCCATTAGATGGTTATTGATTTAGATGGATTTAGGTGACTTACATTATGTTGTTGACTTGGCAGCAACAAAAATATATAAATAAAAGTCTAAACTACATTAGTAATTTTTATTATTATTAAGTTATGAAAAAATTATAAAATAATTATTTAATTTTGTTTGTCTCTAGGGGTATTTTAGTGATAGGTTCTATAGGACCCGGACGATCCTATTTGTTCAAATACCTAGAGACAAACTCCTATGTTCCTTTCATTACTGTATTTCTGAACAAATTCTTGAATAACAAGTTTAAAGGTTTTCTTATTGATGATATCGATATTGATGATAGTGACGATATTGATGCTAGTGACGCTATTGATGATAGTGAGGAGCTGGAGCTTCTAACTATGATGAATGCGTTAACTATGGATATGATGTCGGAAATAGACCGATTTTATATCAACCTTCAATTCGAACTAGCAAAAGCAATGTCTCCTTGCATAATATGGATTCCAAACATTCATGATCTGGATGTGAATGAGGCGAATTACTTATCCCTCAGTCTATTAGTGAACTATCTCTCCAAGGATTGTGAAAGATGTTCCACTAGAAATATTCTTGTTATTGCTTCGACTCATATTCCTCAAAAAGTGGATCCCACTCTAATAGCCCCGAATAAATTAAATACATATATTAAGATGCACAACAACGAAAGCACTTTTTCACTTTTTCATATACTAGGGGATTTCACTTGGAAAAGAAAATGTTCCATACTAATGGATTCGGGTCCATAACCGTGGGTTCCAATGCACAAGATCTTGTAGCACTTACCAATGAGGCCCTATCGATTAGTATTACACAGAAAAAATCAATTATAGACACTAATACAATTAGATCTCTCTTCATAGACAAACTTGGGATTTGCAATCCCGTAAGATCGATTCAGATCATGGGATCCTTTTCTATCGGATAGGAAGGGTCATTGTACAAAATATACTTCTAAGTAATTGCCCTTAGATCCTATATCTATCTATATGAAGAAGAAATCATGTAACGAAGGGATTCTTATTTGTACAAATGGTACTTGAGCTTGGAGCAGTATGAAGAAATTAACGATACTTCTTTATCTTTTGAGTTGTTCTGCCGGATCGGTCGCACAAGACCTTTGGTCTCTACCCACCGGATCGGTCGCACAAGACCTTTGGTCTCTACCCAGACCTGATAAAAAAAATGGGATCACTTCTTATGGGTTCGTTGAGAATGATTCTGATCTAGTTCATGGCTTATTAGAAGTAGAAGGCGTTCTAGTGGGATCCTCACGGACAGAAAAAGATTGTGGTCAGTTTGATAATGATCGAGTGACATTACTTCTTCGGTCCGAGCCGGGGAATCCCTTATATATGATGCAAAATAGATCTTGTTCTATCGTTGATCGAGAAATCTCTATGAAAAAAATGAATCGGAGTTTGAAGAAGGGAAGGAGAAGGAGTACTCGACCATAGCAGATAGAGGAGGATTTATTCAATCACATAGTTTGGGCTCTAGGATATGGCGCCTTGGGGCTTTCTATTTGATTGTATCGAAAGGCCAAATGAATTGGGATTTCCCTATTGGGCCGGGTCATTTCGGGCAAGCGGATCATTTATGATGAAAAGGATGAGCTTCAAGAGAATGATTCAGCGTTCTTGCAGAGTGGAACCATGCAATACCAGGCACGAGATAGATCTTCCAAAGAACAAGGCTTTTTTCAAATAAGCCAATTCATTTGGGATCCTGCGAATCCACTCTTTTTCCTATTCAAAGATCAACCATTTTCTCTATGTTTTCACACCGAAAATTCTTTGCAGATGAAGAGATGTCAAAGGGGCTTCTTACTTCCCAAACAGATCTTCCTACATCTATATATAAACGCTGGTGTATCAAGAATATGCAAGAAAAGTACTTCGAATTATTGATTCATCGCCAGAGATGGCTTAGAACCAATAGTTCATTATCTAATGGATTTTTCCGTTCTAATACTCCATCCAAGAGTTATCAGTATTTATCAAATTTGTTCCTATTTAACGGAAGACTATTGGATCAAATGACAAAGACATTGTTGAGAAAAAGATGACTTTTCCCAGATGAAATGAAAATTGGATTCATGTAAGAGGAGAAAGGTTTCCCATTACTTAGCCAAAAAGATATGTGGTCATGAAATAGGGATTAAGTGGAACGGAATTGACTGGGTGGTAGAGTTGTGGAAACACCTGTTTCTTCCATATTTTGGACCTTAGCTCCATGAAACAATATGCTATCTTTGAAACATGGAAGAATTGAAATCTTAGATCAAAACACTATGTATGGATGGTATGAACTGCCTAAACAAGAATTCTTGAACAGCGAACAACCAGAGCTATTACTCACTACATCAAAAAATGTCCATTAATGAAAGATGTAAATCCATTGGAAAATAAACATTCCAGTTGACCGAGCCTAATTCTATTCTAATTTTTTTGTTCCGAAGCAAAGATATCCACAAGGCGGTTCGCCCTATTCAGATATTCATGACCGAGAAGTACTAATTCTCTTTCGGATAGGTCCTGAAAGGAGAAAGAAAGTTGGAATGCCACCAGACGTCTATTATTGAATTCACCCGACCCGATAGTACCCATTTTTGGAATGTCTAGTGCCAAAGTCACGAAATGGGTAAGTTGCTAATCCCTAAAACGGACTATGCAATGTACTTTATCCGCTGGGTTACGGAGGGGCATTTTACCAAAGGTTTATATTGTATCAATCTACCCACAATGCGTGATTCTGTTGAAGCATATACTGGGGGTGGGTGCGAAGCGAAACGATTTCAAAGCGGACTCCCGGTGATGACTTTTAAAATTGACATAATAATAATTTAATTTTCAATATTTATAATTTTTTTAATTTAGTATTGATTCTAAAAAATTTAACCCTCAATATTTACATATTGTGTAACTTGATCCATTTTGTAATTTTACTTTTATTTGTGACATTGAGAATAAATTTTTAAAGTAATGAGAAAAAGACAAAAATTGTTATTTTGTATTTTTTAGTGTTTTTATTTTTATTTTAAATTTTCAATCAAATTTAATTAATAGATTTTAAAAAAATTTAGATGAAAAGTTATAAAAAATAAAACTGTAAAAAGAAAATTGCACAATGAATAAAAATTAAGAGTTAAATAAAATCAAAATTAAATTCACATTATATATTAAAATTACTATTATGCCCAATTTTTAAAATTTATTCATCAACAAGATAAAAAGCAAAACAATGAGTAGCCGGCTTTGTACCTGACTTGACAAATTCAAAGTCAAAGATGAATGCAATCTGTCGAGAAGTTATGCTCCCACTAAATGAAAAGACCGCCCTAATTTGAATTGAGTACTCTCAAAACTAGGCTCCATTTCCCATTACCTGTGAAATGCGTTTTTGTGCTTAAAAGCATAGAGTCATTACTAATATTAAATTAAAAGTATTTTTTAACTCAAATTTAAAAGTTTTAGAGTTAGATATATTATCACTCAATATAATTTATGTAATAGTATATAGTTAGTTTTCTGTCTATTTTTTCTTATTCAATTTTATTATCATATGAGGCATAGTTTTGGAGGTATGTATTAACTTAATTATATTATATGATTCTTTTAATTTTTTTATTAATTAATTTAAATTTTCACTAATATCTAAGTACAGAAAAAAGTGATTTTTTAAAAAATAAGTAAACAATATAAAACATATATTTAAATTAAATAGTAGTGTTAAAATTTGAAACTAAAAAAGTGTGCATTAAAAATTGACAAAAAAATTATCTTTAAGTATCCAAGCTTGCTTTTGATATTTTTAAGGTTTTAGGTAAAATAATAAAATAAGATTTTAGGTTCTTTAAAAGTTGAAGAAAAATTTTAGGTCTTTTAAAAGTCGGTAAAAAAAATTTTGGGCCCCTTAAAAGCTAAAAAAAACTTTTTTGACCCATTAAAAGTTGGTAAAAAAATTTTCTTCGCCTTTAAAAGTTAAAAGAAATGTTTATTTGCCCCCTTTAACAATTGAGAAATAATATTTTGAATCCCTTTCAGCCTTGGATCTTGAGCGACCGCACCTTTAAACGACCCCCAGAATAGGATCTGCTGGTATCACAAAAAAGAGTAAGTAAATTTTGACAAAAATAATTATATAAAAATTTAAATAATTGAATAATAAGAACAAAATTTTAACTATTTTGAGTTAAATTGTGTCTGAAATAATGGGGAAACGATTCAGTGTACGAAAAACGAGAGTTTGAGAACCAAAATTGATATTATACAATATATGTCTACATATGAAGAGTATTTGGTTGAATTTCAAAAAACTTTTTTAGAATATTTTCTACAAGTTTATGTTTTCACTAACGATTTAAATGAAATATTCCCTACTATAAAGATTAGACTTAATCATGAACCATTTGATATAAGCGTATTGAATAGAATTTTGTTAAAAAATAAGAGTTCAAAATTTTTGTTTTATTTATTAAAAGATTTCTCTGTATTTATTAAAAACTATATTATTACTTATGGTATATGATGATGATTTTTATTATTACTAATTTCAGGAGTCCATTAATTTCCCTTGGCCGAGTCAGGTCCTTTTCAAGTTTATTAGTTCATCACCTTTTGCCTTTTGATTCAGATAATTAAAGGTTAGGTCTAATGGCTGGCGTGCCTACTCCTATTAAAATCAAATTAATCTCAATTACTTCAATTAATCTTCCCACCATCGGATTTAATTTTATCATAAAATTTTGGTTATAAATAAATTCAGTTTAAAACAAGTAATTAACTGAAATTAATAATATGGATAAATTTTAAAACTACACATGAATCAGGGGTAAAGTCAAAAAAAAATTTAGAGGGGTCAAAATTAAATTATAACTTTTACGATGCTAAAAATGTAATTTCATCATTTTAATAGCTTATATCTTTATAATTTTAAAAGATTAAATCAAAATTTTATCATTTTTTAAGGGTCAAAATGTAATTTTACTTTTACTAATTTAAATTTTTAAAAGACTTAAATGAAAAATTTTTCATTTTAAGGGCGTTAAGGCCCTTGCCAGCCCCCTAACTACGCCCCTGACATGAACTTTGGTTCAATTTATAATTTGATTCAGTTTTTAAAAATCACTAGCATCATTATTGATATAATACTATTTTACATTTACATATATTATATACACAAGTAATCATACTTATCTATAATATAAAAGTGAATTTATATATTTATTTCTTTAAATGTGTACAGTTGAATTAAAATCAAAAGTTTATACATATATTTGAACTCAAATCAAAGTTTAATATGTATAATTGCACAAAATCAACTTCAATATATTAAATTTCATTTATAATTTTAATATTTATCCTTTAATAATATATCTATGGGCCAAATAATTAAGTATAAAAAGACAAAAGCCCAAAACCTTGTATACTATTTTTCTACTATCATTTTGTTCCTTTCAGATTAAGCCTGTTGCTACCCCGTTACTATTTGCTTTTTTTAAGTCTTCAATTCATTTATCATAAATCAATCTTTTTTCCGTTGTTGATAACTTTAGGATTGATGTTGCAATTAGTTATTGACTTTGCTTGGTAAAAGTATTATAAAATGTATACCATAGAATTACATTTTAGCTCATTTAGTAAAGAAATGAGTAAATTAATTCTTGTAAGTTAGATGATTGAGTAAAATAACCTTCTATTAAAATTTGATACTTATATATAAGGTAAAATAATAAATTTACCTTCAATTTTTACACATTTATTCAATTTGACCCTTAATAAAAAAAAATAACAATACCTTATATATGTGTAAAGATTGAGGGTCAAATTAAATAAATATATAAAGGTTAAATACTAAATTTATTATTATATGTTATATATAAACACTAAATTTTAACAGATGGATTGTTTTACTCACTTAACATATATGAGTTAATTTATTATTTTAATAAAAATTAAAATATAATTCGAGATATAATATAACAATTTTGTGATTTTTTTATCGCTATTAAATTATGTTGTGTTACCATTAGTATTGTAATTGTTATATATATATATATATATATATAAGCGACATGTATGATTTTAATTTAGTTTTTATCATGAATATTTGTTTTTTACTATATTTTCAATTTAATATTGTTAGCGTATTTATTATTTTTGTCTTGTGTTAAACTTGTTTGAAGGAATAAATTTTAAAATTAGTGATAGTTTAGTTGAGGTATACGGAGGATATATATTTTGATGATCACCTAGCCTGCTTGACGTGGATTACCCTCAAGCGACGTCGTTCGGTTATAGCTAAATACCTATTTTGCCATCGAACAGTCAAGAAATTATCAGATTCACCCTCTGAATTTCAAATTCTAGAACCGCGCTTTATCTCCTCTTTCTTTCTTTCCTTCTTTGGATCCATCATCCTTTGGTCTGTATCTCTCTCGATCTCTCATAGTCAATTAAAAAATTCCATTTTCTTTTTCTTTAATTTTGTTCGCCGTAAATGGAAACTGAAACTCGTTGCTATTGAAGAAGAAGAAGAAGAGAAATGTCGACAATTGAGAAAGTGTTGGTTCAGATCTTCGAGAGGAAGAATCGAATAATCGACCACGTGAAGCAGCAAATCCTTTTCTTCGATCATCAACTCGCCTCCAAGTGTCTCATCGATGGCTTTGTTCCACCTCCTTGGCTCCTCTCCTCTTCTACTTCCAGTAATCTCTTTTTTCTTCAGCTTTATGTTTCTCATTTTTCCTTTTTCTTGAAATTTTACTTAAGTGCATTTTTACTTCATTTCAAAATTATCTAAAATAATATGGTCTCAGTTTCCTAATTAATGCGTACATTTCATTTTTCTCCGTTGGAATCGTCGAATTTCTTCTTCTTTTTCTGGTTCTTTCTGTTTTTTTTTTCTTTTCTTAAATGTAGTCTTATTACGCATAATCGATGTGAAGTGCTCTTTAACAATGGCGTCCTTATTTTTTCTTAATATTCCTTTTTTAAATTTCTATTAGGAGCAAAATTCCACTAAATACTACGTTATCAGTATGTCATGAGTTTACCTTTTAATTACATTAATAGTTTTGTTTGTAATGCTTATTTCTTTTTTTTTACTAGAAAATGTTTGCAGGAATTTTTCAAAGTATTGAACTTCTTTTAAGAGAAAAAAGTTTTTTTTTTCCCTACTTTCAAGTACATAAACTTGAATTAACCATTGAAAATTTGCCTCTTGAAAGATAGAAAAGCCCTTTCCTTTAGAATTCTTGATTGCAGTTCAATTTTGTAACTAAATATCGCAAGTGTTCTAAATTGTGTCTATGATCTGTAAACAGCTAATTTATTGGATTTTTAAACAAGGTAGTGTCTACTTTTTAATTACAGAGTTGAATAAGGAAGATCTTATCCAAGGGCTCCTACTTCCACATTCACAGGCTTCAATTCCTTACTGTTCTCTGTATCAACAGCCAGTTGTTACAACTGATAACGTTCAGTTACCCCATATTTTATGCTCCCGAATTGATGCTTCAAATGAAGGCTTAGATCAGTGCCTTCCTGGTAAAGTTGATGAGCTGGACCCTAGTGTTACTTCTCCTCCTCAAGATTGTAGAGATGGAATGATGTCAGATGTTTGTCCTGATCATTGTTCATCACTGGCAAGAATCCAGAGATCTAAGTCTAGGCAACGGGCTTTGGAGCATCGAAACAGTGCAAAAGCATGTAAAAACAATGAAAGCTGTGAGAAGAATGGTAATTCTTCCAATAATCAAAACAAAGGGTCCGAATTTTCTTCTTTACAGTCAGATGTTGTGGATAAGTTGGAATTGATTAGATCTAGTGATATTGTTGTGACTCATGAGGTGGAAAAGGTAGAGAGAGGGCAATGCAGGAGCAAGGGAAGGAGTGAAAATGTTTATTCTGGTAGAGTAACTAGATCAAGAGGTTCAGTTCAACCTTCAAAGTCTATGAGTGGGCTTTCAGGTGCAGGAAACACTTCTTCTGTTGCTAAGCAGGATGATGTGGTACTTACAGACTCCATCAGTGAATCAAGACAACAGCTTGGTGTTTTTCAAGAGTTATTGGAATCAAAATTTGTGGGACCTGTTCATGCTGGAAGTTTAGGAGTGAAAACTGAAGGTCAACTCCAGAGCAAGGCAAAGGGTGAAGATATCTACTCTGGTAGACTCACAAGGTCAAGAAGTTCTGTTCAACCTCCAAAATCTGATTATAGTCCGCCAGGTGCAGGCAAGAGTTTTTCTGTTGCAAAGCAGGATGGTGCTGTGCTTACAGAATCCATTAACAAATCAGGATTACAGCATGATGCTGCTGATAAGTTATTGCAATTTGTCAAACCAGTTGATGTTGTAACTTGTATAGTAGAAAAGGAAGAAAGAGGTCAATGCCAGGGCAAGGAAAGAGGCAAAAGCATTCACTCTGTTAGCATCAAAAGAGTTAGACATTCTGCCCAACCTCCCAAGTCTCTTAATGGGTTTTCATGTGCTGGCAAAATTTCTGATGTTGCAAAGTGTGATGGTCAGCACAATGTTGTTGATGAATTACTGGAATCAATAAAGCCTTCTGCTATCTCGGCTCGAAGTTGTGGTTCCAAGGAAGCAAATGATCCCCAAAGTAACGAAAAGAATGTTTGTCAAGGAAGATTGAAAAGATCCAGAAGTCATAGCCAACAGCAAAACTTCGAGAATAAACATTTAAAGTTGGATAGCAATCCTGACAGCAGCACTGATGATGGCATTTGCAAATCAATGCAGGTGGCCTGCCTTACTCATGATCTTAAGGAGTTGATTAAGCCTTGTGATATCACTGATGAATGTTGTGGAATAAAGGCCACTGCAAGTGACAACCATACAAAGCTGAGTACTGTTGTAGACCAATATAATGATGGTAGTACCAGATCAAGAGCTAACCGTAGTGCAAATATGTTTAAACATGTTGATTCTTCTAATGCTCTGGAGTCTGCAGTTAAACAGTCCACATCAAAAGCTTCCAATAAGCCGCCATACGCAAAGTCATCAGGCAGGTCCAAAGGAATTGAATTTAAGGATGTTTCTGGTACTCAAGTTAATCCCCTTCCTTGTGCTAATGACAGTGGTCTTGCTGAATTGAATCAATGTGACACAATTGTTGCCGACACTGATGCAGATTCTGATGAATTAGTTGAGACTCATTCAGCTAGTTCTGCATCTAACTTGAATGGTGTTAACGATCCTCTTCTTGCAAAAACATTGAATATGCACGACAGAGTTGACTTGGAAACAGTAAGAACGAGCCCACACTCTGAGTCTGCTATGATGGTGTTACCCAAGCAACTTGATTTTGATGATTTGGGAGAGAGCACCTTGAATGAGGCTTCTAGTCTTATATCAGAGCGTGAAGAAGTGATCAACTCATTGGAGAAAAGGTTTCTTACACCACTACCTTGTGCAGATAAGCTGGATGAAGTAACTTCTGATCTTTACCAAGAAAAATACAACCCATCCCAGGAAAAGCTGTTGAACCAAGAAGCTATTAGAGAAAAAGAGAAAGAGTCCGAAACAGATTTGAACAAGACATCTGGACCGGGCAGAACTTCTAATTTAAATGTTGTGTCCTTAGTAAGAGAAACACCTGGGGCTTCTACGGATGCTGTAAGAAGTATTCTGCCTGAAAGCAATGAAATCTCTGAACAAAAACCTTTAATGGAAGATCTTTCAACTACCTTGAAAGTTTCTAATGAAAATTTGTTTGGAAACTCACTAAAGGATGCAGCAGGATC
Organism: Gossypium arboreum; assembly: GCF_025698485.1. Lineage (NCBI taxonomy): Eukaryota > Viridiplantae > Streptophyta > Magnoliopsida > Malvales > Malvaceae > Gossypium > Gossypium arboreum. The sequence continues at coordinate 108,533,151 of NC_069070.1, read as the reverse complement.
TAGTTTAAATACTGATACAGCGATGGAATATCTCTTTAGTGAGTATGAGAAGCTTGAAGAAATAAAATCTGTGATGTCAGCCCAAAAAGCAAGTAATCAGAATATTGATTTATGTGGTTGTCCTGCAGTTTTGGCAGATACTGATTTCACTAGAGTTTGTAGCCCTGCCCTGCTAAGAAAAGCATCTGCAACTTCCAGTGATGCTAGTGAGCATCCTTGTGTTGCAGTACTTGAAGAAACTACGGGTCATTCTCTGAAGCAGAAAATGGAGCCAAGTCTGTCTCAATACCAAGATGCAGATTCAATTGGAAGATGTATTGCTGATGACATTGATTCCGTTCTAGATCACAAACATGCAAAATCAAGTGAAAACAAAGTTGCAACTCAATCCATACAGCCAGGTAGACACTTTGGCACCCACATGGAAGGTTCATGGTCTCATAAACGGAGGAAGATTGAACGTCAACAAAGTAATTCGCTGTCTTTGTCTACAAGCTCGAAGGTAAAGCGCTTTAGTTTAGAAACCGGGTTTTATCAAGAAATTTGACTTGTACAAGATAATCTTGTGCTTATCCTAAATCTCATGACTTTTCATATATAACAGGGGGAAGATATTATGCTATTAAATGTCGATATGTTTCTAGCTGATGAAGAAGATCAGAATGCGGTATGCTAATATTCCTGTAGTTTTAGTTCTTAATTATTTTTAGTATCTAGGACCTCCAAATTCATACTGATGTCTTCTAATTTCTTCCTCCTATAAAATGTTTGCACTTTCACCAACTTTTATCTTTGTGATGAAACTTTATTGTTTTATTTCAATGATAATACTACCTCTTGAATTGGCACATTTAAGAAACTTTAGGTGACAAAGGATTTGCGCACAATACCGAGTCATAGATTGTAATTATGCTTTGGCTTGCTGTCTTCATTGCATTAGATGGTTGTCATTGATGGCTGGCTTTCCTCTTTGCTTCTAATTGATCTTAAATTCTCAATTCTCTTTATCTTGCTTATTTTGGACTCCGTTACTATTACAATTTTTGTGCATTGTTCACTGGTCCTTCACTGCTTCATTTCATAAATAGCGTACTTACATATCTGGAACAGGTTATTCATAAATCGCACAGGTTTGCTACATGTAATTTGAACACTTGCTAAGCGAATGCCTTATTTTGTGCTTGCCAGGGGAAATGTAATTGGAAAGAGAATGGTGGAAATGAAAGCCCCCCATCCAACTTTATGCATAAAAAAATTGATAAGACTTCTATCTCAAGTTTGCCACAAGAGACTCTTGAAAGTATTGAAGATCACTCAGTGGAGGGAACAAGAGCAGTAGATCCTTCCAGCACAATGTTTAGTTCAACAAGGAAATGCACTGCAGATGAGAACAAAGTACTATTGAATGTTGGCTATAAATCAGAATTTGGCAATATTGAACATTTTACTTGTGATGGAAGGAGCAAGCAAGAAAGTAAATCTCAACTTGGAGAAGATGGTGTTAGTTCTCCATGTCGACAACCTACAGACTTGACAATGTCTGAACAAAGCAGACCAGAAGTTGAGGGGTTCATTATTCAGACAGATAGTGAACAAGTATTCATTGATGGCGAAGGAATTAGCTTTCACAGTCTGGACCTTCCAAAGACTACAATCGAACGTGCTGGCCTCCTGGAGCAGCTTTGCAAGTCTGCTTACGTCCATACCCCATTATCCCAATTTCCAACCACATATAGATGGCAGCGAACAACTGATCTTTACCAGTCTATTCCTAATGGACTTCTAGAATGCATGAACCTGAACAGCACCCTTCTCAACAATGATGCTTTGAAAGGTCAACTTAAAGTAAGCACCAGTTGCTTTGGTGAGGATATCAACAATGCTTTTCTTGGAGGATCCTTTTCAGATTGCTTGCCGTTTTCTAGTTCTCGAGTTACTGGAGATGGGAAGAAACCATATCTTTCTCCTATTGGTAAACTCTGGGATAAAATCACATTGAACTCTGGCAGTTCAGAGAAGCGAGGTAGCTTAAATCCTGACCTGCCCTGCATTAGTGAAGAAAACGAGAACATGGATGAGGCAGTTGATACATTTGAGGAAGATGCAGCTTTCGAAGTTGAGGCTTGTTCTGGAAAAAGGGAAGCACTTGCTGAGATTAAGGAATGTCCAAATGTTCCTGCAGCAGTTTCTGAAAGCGAACAATTTACTGTTAGAGATAGTCTAGACTCTGTGAACACAACCTACAGCTTCTCTGGGACTGAGAACGGGATCAAGCAGAAGGTTGGAAAACACAATGCCAGCAAGAGGAGAGACACAAGTAAGTTGAAACAGAACCGGAGTATGCTGCCAGGGGCTAATGGTACCAAAAGGGCAAGTGAATCACTTCGTAACAGGTTCAGTAAACCACAATTATCTGAGAAAACCAGGCTGAGAAAAGGTGGGCCAAGTTTCTCACAGAAGGAGTTAAAGGTCAATAATATAGTTTCGAATGTCACTTCGTTCATTCCAATTGTTCAGCAAAAACAAGCAGCTTCCGTTACCACTGGTAATCATCTTCTTACCACTGGTAATCGTCTTCTTACGTCTTCTGCAGCTGTTCTTTTTGTCTCGTTTCTTCACAGAATTTTATGAAAACTACTACATATAGATCATGCAGATGCTTTAAATTTTCTGTAATTCTTTTAGGGAAGAGGGATGTTAAAGTGAAGGCTCTAGAGGCTGCTGAAGCTGCAAAAAAACTTGCTGAAAAGAAAGAGAACGATCGAAAGATGAAGAAGGAGGCCTTAAAACTTGAACGAGCAAGGTTGGAGCAAGAAAATTTGAGGCAGTTGGAGCTTGAGAAGAAAAAGAAAGAAGAAGAACGGAAGAAAAAAGAGGCTGATATGGCTGCTAAGAAAAGACAGAGGGAAGAAGAAGAAAGGTTGGCGAAAGAGAGAAAGAGAAAACATATGGATGAAACACGGAGGCAGCAGCGTGCTCCTGAAGAGAAGTTGCGTTCAAAGAAGGATGAGAATGAAGAAAAGTGCCAAGCCCCGGTAAACTCCCTTATGTTGTAAAGGAGATATTGTATTTTAAGTTTGCCTTTCTGTAGAATGGCATTAACTTTGGATCTCTGTTTTAGGATGAGAGAGCACAAACAACGAAGGGTCCTAGTGATGAAGCAGCAAAACATAAGAAAGTGCAAAAAGAAATAGCAGGCGGGAATGAAGGAAAAAAGTCAGAGATGGAATTTAGCACAGCTGTTGCTTCAACTTCTGTAAAGGCATGCACAGCTATTGAAGAAAACAATACAAAGGTAAAGTTCTTTTTAGCGGTATTACTGCTATATTCAACTAAATGTTAGGTCTCTTTATTGCTAAACCATCTGGATTGGAGCGTGTTGTCTTATGATGGAGAAAATGCTAAAAGTATTATCTCAGCTTGTATTGAGAAGGTATAACATATGTTTTTCACCATGTAAAAACGCAAAAGAGAAAGCAACGTCTGCAGTGAGATTTTCTTATCCAAGTGTTTAGGTTAATTTGCAGCAGACTGATGGAATCATCTCTTGGATTACTTGCTATATTAATACCAGCTTAACCTAAACCATCTCTTGGATGTTTCTTTTACTAATTGAATGTCTGTTAATATATTTATTTTTATTCAAGCATGATGTGGAGACTGAAATGAGCACCATGGATAGAAGAAGAGGGAACAATAGCCTGATTGCAGATACAAGCCAGGAACAATCATATGATATTTCGCCATACAAGGTTTCTGACGATGAAGATGAAGACGATGATGAACCGAACAACAAATTTGTTCCATCATGGGCCAGGTATGTGACTTAGTTTGGTCATCCTAAAATCTGGCGTGGAACACATGCACCATTCCATAATGATGATTATGATGTTTGACTCTTGGTGATTTTTGCAGTAAAAATCGTGTGGCTCTTGTTGTCGCTTCCCAGCAACGGTTAGATCCAGAAGTAATATTCCCCCCAGGAAGCTTTTGTAGCATTTCTGAAGGTGATTATCATAAAAACCATAAATCTTGTACCATGTCGGTCAATTGGACTAACAGTCGTTCTCTTAAATAGTTCTCTTGCCAAGAAAGCTCCAGCAATATCGAGTGAGTTAGATTGAATGGTACAGTTTTGAAAACCGTAGTATCTTCGGCCGACTCAATGACAGCTCTTCTATGAATAGAAAGGTACACCGTCTCTTCAGTTTTGACTACCATTTTTAAGGCAACTAGCACTTTATAAAAAATGTTTTAAATAATGTTTATTCCTAAAACCCTCCCCTCTAATGAAATTGTTGCTTCTTTTGCTGTGGCAGAGCGAGTAGAGAGACTTCTTGGAAGAGTAACAAGCAGGAGATTTTAAAAACTAAAAGAAAAATGTGACAAATGATGTAAATGGTAGTTGTGCCGGCATCAGTTATGCTAACTGTTTTACACCTGGCAAAATTCCAAGTCGCCAATATGCTAATGACTGTTCTTCTAATCCAGTCTCTCACTGTTTAATGATACAAAACAGTGAATAAACTGAGCTCCATGGAAGCAGTTGCGATGATAGCAATGTCTTATAATTTGAAGCCTAGAGAGGCCCAAAATGAATAGTTCTTGGACCTTTATAAGCACTAAAGGTGGGAGAAGAATGTTGAAATTGTTTATTTGGTTGTACTTTGAAATCCATTGGTGTAATATCTCAGTTCTTATACCACTGATAATGGTTTTTATTTTTTAGGCAGAATGAACATGTGATGTGATGATGTTGGAGCATCGCAACCTTAAAATTTTCTATTCGTGTAACGGCTCAATGACGTGGATTTGGATTTGGGTTAAGGTTTGGAATTGGACCCAATCATATTATTGATTTCCAAAATAATATCAGATTTCATTGTTTTGTCGGCTTAGTTGGCACGGCCTCCTTTCTTTTTCAAGCTGACACCAATTCTGATCCACTTTCTATGTTGCCGTTTGAGTTGCATAAAGAAAATCTAACTTTAAAAACGAAAGAATATATCCCTTCGGAATCTGATTTCACCCAAAAGTTTAAAAGTTTATATTCAAATCTTTTTCCACTCATTTTCCATTTTATAAATTTATATTTTCTTTTTACTTTTTCACTTGTATATCTTGAAACAAAATAAAATGATATATATTTGAAAGAGTTTATAATATATATTTGAATTGTTATCTATTCTATTCTATTCAAACCCCATCAATTATATTATAGGGGTTGGGTCTGTATTATCACCAATATATATATATAGGAGTTGGGTCTATTCATCATTATTGGGTCAAATGTGAACTTGCTCGGCTTTAAAGAAAGAAAGGGAATTCAGTCACATGGCTGTCAGAATTCACCAGTCCAACATATACGCCCCCAATCACCTTAAAAACGGTCACTTTTCAAAACCCCATTCCAAAAAAAAAAAGAAATCCCTTTTTCATTTCTCTACTCTGTCAAATCTATAATAAAACTACACCGTTTCCGCCATGGCGAATATATAAGCCACCTTCAACCTTCCTAACCGTTATACAATAATACACGATTATTTTAAACTAAATATTATATATATTAAAAAAAAAAGACCGTCATTGTGTCTCTCTTTAAAGCCCCACAGGCGCCTATTTTCTAACCGTTTAAACCACGTTTCCCTCTTTCTTTCTCATGCATTGTGTTTTGTAAACAATTCAAGAGCTTCTTGTTCGACTGTTCCTTTTCCGGTCCAAGAATCAAAACAATGCTGCCATTGCCAAGGATCCTTCTTGTTTCCTTGTTTCTTCTCTTAACCTCAGCTGAAAACACCTCCTTTGATTTCCCTTTCTTCACTGTCAGGAACCTCACCCTTCTCGGCGATTCCAATCTTAAAAATGGCGGCCTCATAGGCCTCACCAGGGAGATTGGTGTTCCTTATTCAAGCTCGGGCAGCCTTATCTATGAAAACCCAATTCGTTTCTTTGATCAAGAATCCAATATCACTGCTTCTTTCTCAACAAGTTTCTCTTTTTCCATTAACAATCTCAACCCAACCTCTTTTGGTGATGGCTTAACCTTTTTTCTTTCATCTGATAACCTAACTCTCGGCAGTGCCGGTGGGTATCTCGGTCTTGTCAACTCTTCACAACCGACCAAGACCAGGTTTTTAGCCGTTGAATTTGATTCTAAGCTTGATACCGAGTTCAATGATCCCAATGGGAATCATGTCGGTTTGGATATCAACGAGCTCGATTCAATCATCACAGCTGATGCATTGTTGCAAAACATTGATTTAAAGAGTGGGAATTTGATTACTGCTTGGATTGATTACAAGAATGATTTGAGGGTTTTGAATGTTTTCTTGAGTTATTCAACTGTAAAGCCTCCAACCCCATTGTTATCTCTGGAGATTGATTTGTCTCACTACCTTAAAGATGATATGTTTGTTGGTTTTTCAGCTTCAACAGAAGGGAGTACTGAAGTTCATTTGATTTACAATTGGAGTTTCAGGACTTTTGGTTTCCTGCCTGTGAGATCAAGATCACATCCTCATAATGTATCTGAGAGTTCAGTATCAGCAATAACAGGCATTCCTATTTCAAATTCTACCAAAAAACACCATAAGAAGTTTGGTTTAGGACTTGGTATTGCTGGTCCAGCTTTCTTTTTTGTGGTTCTTGCGGTTTTTGGTTATGTTTCTGTGAAGAAATGGAAGGGTATGAAAGTAGAAAAGTGTTTGAAAGCAGAGATTTTGACTGGACCAAGGGAGTTTAGATACAAAGAGTTGTATGCAGCCACAAGAGGGTTTCACTCAAGTAGGATCATAGGACGTGGTGCATTTGGAAATGTTTATAAGGCCGTTTTCTTTTCTTCGGGGGCTATCGGAGCGGTGAAAAGATCGAAACACTCCCACGAAGGGAAAACTGAATTCCTTGCTGAACTGTCCATTATAGCTGGTTTGAGGCATAAGAATTTGGTTCAGCTACAAGGTTGGTGTGCTGAGAAAGGTGAATTGCTACTTGTTTATGATTTTATGCCTCATGGAAGCCTTGATAAGCTGCTTCATCCAGAACCTGAGAATGGGATATTGTTGACATGGTCCCATAGGCAAAATATTGCTATTGGATTGGCCTCTGTCTTAGCATACCTGCACCAAGAATGTGAACAACAAGTCATTCACAGAGACATTAAGACAAGTAATATAATGCTTGATGGCAACTTTAATCCAAGACTTGGTGATTTTGGATTGGCAAGGTTGAGGGATCATGACAAGAGCCCGGTTTCAACACTTACTGCAGGAACCATGGGCTACCTTGCTCCTGAGTATCTTCAATATGGGAAAGCGACTGAGAAAACGGATGTTTTCAGCTACGGTGTCGTTATTCTTGAAGTGGCTTGTGGTAGGAGGCCAATTGAGAGAGAAGTAAACAGCCAGAAAATGGTGAATTTGGTTGATTGGGTGTGGGGATTGTATGGTCAGGGAAGGATCATTGAAGCTGCTGATACAAGGCTAAATGGGGCTTTCAAGGAGGAAGATATGAGGAAACTGCTGCTTGTAGGTTTGAGCTGTGCACACCCTGATAGTGCTGAGAGGCCTTCAATTAGGAGAGTCCTTCAGATACTTAACAATGAGGCAGATCCTATACCCGTGCCAAAGATGAAACCAAGTCTCACTTTCTCTTGTAGCTTAACTGTTGAAGACCTTGTCTCAGATGACGAAGAAAGCAAAACAACTGCTTGAGGGTGAGCAGGAATTCAAAGCTGACTTAGAGTTAGATTTAAATTTCTAATATGCACAATTATTTGATTGTTTTAGGACCCTACATTATAGTATTACTTCAATTTAGTTTCCTTATTTTGAGACTAGGAGTTCATTAGTCTGAGTTCAAAAGTACTGTATTGAACTATGTGGTCTCTGCTGTAACCTGAAAATATATTTCTAAGTTTTGAGATAAACTTACTCTGATCTATCATGTTCCTTCATCTAATAAGATGAGAAAAATGAAGAGAAATGTTCTTGACTGCCCTTGGAGGCATGTTCCTTTTCATTATGTATTTGCTGATGTTAGCATCTTATTTAACATAAGAGCTTTTGCTAGGTGATTCTTGGGTTCATAATTGGTTTCATTTGTGCTTTCGGTTGCTTAAATACTTACAATGTATATACTTCCATTTGTAGCAATCCCTTCTGGTAAGTTTATTCATCTAGAAAGGTTCATCAAGCTAGAAAACATGGGAACAATGAATCAGAATCCAGTGACAAAAAATTGAATACTTACAATGTATATACTTTTGTAGCAATCCCTTCTGGTAAGTTTATTCATCTAGAAAGGTTGATCAAGCTAAAACAAAGGAACAATGAATCAGAATCCAGTGACAAAAAATTGAATCAGCATTTTAATTTACATCATAGGCAAACTGTTAATGTACAGAAGATGGCCTAAAAGTTGCCATCAAAATGTGATCCTCATTTCCAACTCAGTAATCCTAATATTTGTATAAGAACTCTAAATGTCATACAGATTCACAATGAAGTGTGGAAAAAAAGCTCAAAACTGCCTTTAAGCTTTAAGCTTGAGTTACAAATTAGTGGTTCTTCTTATCTTTTCAACTTTAAGAAATGAATCAATGATATCGTCACAAAACCGTTTGTTCGATGAATCATTTACTACATCCTCGGTGTTCCTTGACTTGGATTTTTCAACAGCCTGTGGACTATCCATTGCACTTTCTAGATGGGAACGAGTATTGTCATGGCTCTCTTCTTTATCAGATGGTAACAATTCGGTCTTCCATTTGATGCCAACAGCCTCTGCTTGATCTGCAAACAACACTTTCGAGATAGGTGATGCACAGATCTCTTTATAAGTTTCATAACTAGCGGCATGGGTATTTCCACCTTCCAGAAGTTGTGAAAGAGGATGCAAATGAGAAATTGCATCGTTACTTTGCTCTAGAGTTTCCTTCAAATTCAAAAAGTCTGATACCAACTCTGCCTTGCTGAACTGAACAAACACTGCAGTTTGATCTATACCGTATGTACAAATAACAGAGGTAGGACCAAGGGTTTTGCAGATGCAATCTCTTATCATACTTGGCTTCAGTTTTGAAGGGAATCCCCAGAGTAAAAGGATGTTCTTAAATAAAATCTTTCGATATGGCTTTCTGATCATATTAGAGCCTGACAACTCTGCAGACCGGTTACCAGTCCTCAGATCAATAATGTCTCCATTAATCCAACTCAGATATAGAAGGTTCATGTGCTTCTGCAGCTTTTCATTTTGGGTCAGATTTTCAGAAGGAGAATGAAGCTGAAAGTCAATGCCTAGATGACTGCAAGCCTGGGCAAACACACAGCCTGTCATAAAAGCATCATAACCAGCTTCATGCTTGGCTCCAGAGTTCCAATTAGAAGACCTGCAAATTAAGGCTATGTTTTAGTGTGAAAGCCTAAAAGGACATCCAAGTTGTTACTCAACTTGGGGAGGCAGCAAGAGTAGCATTAATGATTTGTTATTAATGCTAACAGCCATTACAAAGTGTCCATGTTTAGATAATTAACCTTACGGGGTGATACAGGAGAATTAGATCTCGTAAATATGAAAAAGTGAGCTAATATTAAGCTCTACAATTCAGATTCCAAAACTAGACAGAACTTGAGGAGGAAGAAAAAAGGGAAGGATAGAAAGGAAAGTTTTAAGCTATTATGATAACATAAATCAAGGGCTTTTTAACCAATTCAATTTAGAGAGTTTGGGAAGCGAAGGCAAACCTCATTTCATCCACGTGGACCTCAACCTTAACACATGGCTCATAAGACAGAACATTACGTGTAAACCCGTGAGCTATCTCTGGGCATAATAATGAAAATGCTGAGGATAATGATGTGCTAGATCTCTTCATCTTTCGTTGTAATGTGTAGTCAGCATTCAAAAGTATTTTGGTGTCAATGATACTTGGGAAGTATTTGTTCACGCAGGAGACAAATTCTTCAGCTGTTGAAGGAAGAGGAGCTAGGAATTTGCTGTGTACGTGAGCAATATCTGTATCATAAAAGAAAAACACTTCAGTAATCTATCTGACTAATATGACATCTTCATATAACTTGTGACTGATATTCATACCCAGGATGCAATTGTGACCAACAATCAACTTATTTTCTGAAGAAAGGAGATCGATCACATGACGAAACCCTACTGCAGCATTGATCTTCATTTCTGCCCTTCTATGATGATCATTCTTCACCTCCTCCTACATAGAACCAGGCAGAGGAGAAGAGTCATCACAACATGCAAAAGAAACCACACCAAATGCAGCTGTCAGATTCATACTTCCATTTACATAGCCCCAGTATATAATTCCGGCACTGTCAGGTTTGTGCATAATATACCCATCATACCAGCATCAATGCATTGAAACTCTCTCTCTCTTCTTTTTTTTTCTTCGTTTACTCCACTCATGATGCTAAATGTTTAGAAAGCATTTCCCAGCCAAATAAGGAACCATTCTACCTAGGGAAGAAAACAAACAGAAAAGCGTCTACAGTTCTATGCTTTAAAAGATTTCTAACATGAACATATAAACAGTGTTTTGTATTAAAAACAGTTGAATGCTGATCATCTAAATATGGAACAAACAGACAGATCTTCCTCACAGAAGTATTGTGTCTTACCATAAGTCTCGCTTTATCACTCTCTGAGTCTGTATAAACTACTAACTCTTCTGAAGTACTTTCACCGTTAAAACAAACATAAGTAAGATCTTTGAAATGCTTCCTTGTGACCTGCAGGGTTTCAGTTCCCCGGATATAATCTTACGTCCTCAGTAAAGATTTAAATAAATAAAAAATGAAAAGACAATTCTTATCAACACTATATTGATGATACAAGAATAAAATGGTCTTCAAAAATCTTTCCAAATGAAAGTCACAATGAAGAGGCTAAACATAGGAGATCAAATAAAATTCGAGAGAGATGTAACACCATATACCATTCGTATCAGACTAAGTTGGTGAGAAGTGAATCCATCCAAACTCAGAGCAGGACACATCTTGAAGAAAACTGTCCGAAATTGTTGATTTAAGTCATCAGGAACCTTTTCTTCTTGAGGCCCTCCTACCCTATTCTGTAATAAATCATCACGCCATTCACCCAATCTTTTCTTCATTCTTTCAGTGAAGAGAACATCAGCCACTCGGACCAACGGTAAGTCCGTAGTTTCTCTTAAATTATGAGACGGATGTGTTAACTGATCTCCTTTAGGTGATATTAATCTTTTACGAGCCTCATCTTCTTGTCCTCTGGACAAGTAAGATATACCTGAGATGCAAATTCTCAAAGTAAGACCAAAACACAGGTTTCAGAAACTGTAACTCAAGCAATAAAGGCAACAATGAAGAATTGAGATATGAAAGATAAAGTACCTTCATGTATGCAAGCGTTGAAATCAAACTGATATTTAGCCAAAAAATCCATTGATGTCGTTTGGCAAAGGAATTCATAAGAGGTCCTATCAAGTGGAATTTCTTGACGAGCAAATACAAAGAAATTGTGCCTGCCAAGGATATTAGACAGTTCAATTCCTTTACAAGAAACATCATTCAAAGATTAAAATGTTCAAATTAAAGGGAAGCAATACAATTATCATACTTCCCCTACTCATAGCAATTATAGTGAATTTAAACCACAGTCCATTCTCTTTGTTAACTTCGCCAATTTCCATAAATAATTTCTCTACAAATGGCTCAAATTGCCCTTTTTTTCCCTTCTCTTAATTATCATCAATCAAACACTAAAACAGTTCAAACTAAGCTAAATTCAACCATCAAAAACCTTTTTTCCCCTCTCAAACGAACAACAAAGACCCTTATTTTCATTTTCACCATGAAATAGCATCAGCAATAAAGTATAACAAATAAATATATAAGAAAAAGAAAAGGAGAAAATTTCACGCGGGTAACATTCTTTACAAATATAAAATGTTAATTCAAATGAAGAGGAATATAAAACTAACGGGTGAGCAATGAACGACTGCTTAAGTGAGTCCCAACGAAAAGGGCAAACGCCGAACTGAAGAACAGCGAATTTCTCAGCGGAATCTTTGACTTTGAGATACCGAATATCAAACCGATCAAACTCGAAAGATTCCCTCCAGGGCGCGCTAGTTACCCCCGTCATTTCCATGTCGATGGCCACGAAATCGGCAGCTCGTACGTGCGAACGGAGTTCAACGAGGGCCGATTCGAAGTTGGATCGTGTCACGTGCTTCAGAGGGAACGTCGGGGAAGGGGTGTCGGAAAAGGCACGTGATAGCGCACGTGAGAGGATAAAGGCCCTCTGGGGCCAGTGTCTTGTGGTGTTCATGAGAGCATGACGGTGGCAGCAGCGACGACGGCGGGTGGGATTTTAGAAGGGCAGCGGACAAAGGAGATTCGGTTTTGAGTTATTGGGCCACTGGGTCCTTGCCCCTTGGGGTTTAAGCTTTTAAGTTATCGGCCGTAAAAAGCTAAATGATGTCGTTTTATCTACTCTTTTTTTCTCTTAATTTCCTAGGTAAAATTTTGGGATTTTCCGCAATGAAACTCGAGTAAATTTGAAGAAAATGACATTTTTTTTAAAATAATTAAGGATTTATGGTTTTTTTTTTCAAATTTAGGAAAATGATTTTGGAGAAATAATTAAGGATTTATGATTTTTTAAATTTAGGAAAATGATTTTGAAGAGATAAATGAAAATGTGTTCTACAATAAGTATTTTATCTTGATGTATTTGAAAACGTATTTTATAAAATGTGCTTTGTTTAATAATTAAATATATATAAATACAAGTATATCAAATAAATTAGTTTAAAATAAAATATATTTAACACAATAATAAATATAAAAATATATAATTTCGTTATATAACTACATATTTATTAATTTATATATATAAATAAATGAGTTATGAATTAAAAATATTTTTAATATAATGATATATATAAAATATATTTTTTTATTTTATAGTTACATATTTATTATTTTATTTATATAAAATCGTCATATTTCTTTAAATATACAAAAACTGATCTATTTCTCCATTATCTTCCAAAATTGACATATATTACTAACTTACCCATTAAACTCTGCCATTATTGCACATTTTAAATTTCTTTCAAATTTTAAAACATTTTAATTGTATACTTAAATTATTAATATTATATCAATCGCATCTTTTATTATGAAACCGTTAATTTAAACATTAAATGACACATAAATTATAACGTGACATAGTTTAAAATAAAATCTTAAACAAAAAGTAAAGTATTGCATTTAACTTTTAACATTAAATATTAAAACAAACTAAAATTGGAAAAACAAAGAGAGTGAATGATAGTTTAGTTTTAAGCTTCAAAAACATTAAAACTAGATTCTTGCAATATTTATTTTTTAAATTTTTATTTTAAATTATGTCACATAATATATAACGTATCATTTAATGATTTTAGTAACAAAAAACTTTATTGATATAACATCGATAGTTTAATAATGTAATTAGAATGTTTTAAAGTTTAAAGACCAATTTAAAATAAGAACCATGATTTGAGGATGTCTAGTACAATAAACTCCCTATTTATCTATCTATTTATATATAATATGAATTTTTGAAAAGCTTTTAAACCAATAAAAATATTTTGTATTTTTTATCATTGTTGATAGAAGAATGTAAGAAAAAGGTTGGAGAGAATTCAGTTGGCAGATCAAAAGTCAAGAGTGATTGAGTTGTCCTACGAAACTTAATTGAGAGAAAGAAATAAGAATAAAAATTGTGTTATCTTTATCCTCAAAGTGTATATAAAGGTCTTTATTGAGATCCATATAAATTATATCTTATTCCGTGTAAGGTGATTATAGGTTAAGTTTAATATAATAGGAGTAGATATTTATGTGTAACAAGTTAATTAGTTAGCTCAAGCGATATCATATCCCATAGTGACTTATATGCTTTAAGTAGTATCATAGTCCCTAAGTGATACCGATTCAAACATTTATAATTTTTATAAAAATGACTAAAAGAAAAGATCAAATTTCATTATTATTTTTATTTAAGGTTCATTATGTTTTGATGTTTTTATTGTTGTAATTTTAAAATAATTATTATATTACTAATTATATTACATAAAATAAAAACTAAAAAAATTGAAGAAATAAAATCAATGGCATAACTAGCTATACTAAACACTTTGGGAATTAATTTCAAAATTTTAATTTTAAAATTTATTATTTATAAATTCACTATTTTAATTTTTTAATTAAAATATTTGAAATTCAAGATTTTGAATTAATTTGAATTCATTATTTGGATAATTAAAATTTATATATATATATATATATATATTTAAAGTAATCCTAAGTCTTAAAACATATTTTTAAATTTAATTATTTAGGAAGATTTTGAACATCGTTGCTTGAATCAAATTGGACCAGCTAATCAAACCTGGAATCAGTCAGGATATCAATATAGAGAAAAATGTTAGAATGGTTGATATGAGAATCGGTTGATTGGACAATTGAACAATTTTTTATTTTATTTAGTAGAACCAGACATATCAGTTGAACTGATAATACTTATCAAACCAATTGGACCAACAAATCGATAATATTATTAGTTTGACCACTAGTTCAATTATGAAGATTTTAATTTTGAATGAGAAAATGCCTTTTCCATTTTGTTACAAACAACTTAGGATAAAGATTGATTGTTTCTACATATTCTTTCAAAGATATATTTTTTTGGAATTATTCATTAATCAACAAAATGTAATTTCTATTTTTATATTTTTATAAATTTTTGGGTTAGAATATTTAAAAAGAAAAAACTCCCAAACTTTTCGTATTATTTATACAAATCATTTATATTTTGTTTAAACCTGAATAAAAATCATATAATTTGATTTTTACTTAAATAAATGGACTTACTTAAGTATAAATTAAAAGTCATAAGTTTATAAATTAAAATTGTGAAAATTATTGTATAAATAAAATTTTTGAATATTTAAACATTTATATTGTATTAAATTAAAAACATGAAGTTTCGTCATTATTTTTAAAATCGAACTGGACCAGCTGGTCAGATCGATTGCACTAGGCACAAGTGAACTTAGGTATAAATTAAAAGTTAAGGGTTTAAAATTAAATTTGTGAAAAATATGTTATAAATAAAAATTTTGAATATTTATATTGTATTAAATTAAATACGTGAAGCTTCGTCACTGTTTTTGGAACTGGATCGAATCAACCAGTCAGACTGATTGGATTGGTAATTGATCGGGGTAACAATTCAAAATAAAGGGGTCATATTGGTTGACTTGTGAACCAATTGAATTTGTTGGACCGGTAGAACCGACAGTCAAACTGGTTGAATCAATTTTATCTATTCTTAATAATTTATTCAATCGAACTAATTGGACCTGTCGAACCGAGAATCATTGGCCTGAATAATTCGCTTGCTGATCTAATTCTGAAAACCTTGAGCTTCGTTGATAATATATTATAAGTAAAATTAATTATTTGTTGTTTGGGTTTTGAAGGAAGTGTGAAAGAAGAAAGAACAAAAAAAGTTCTCATTTTTTTTAATCAATTTTGGCCAATACAGAAGAGATCAAAGCCTTGGCTGATAATAGGTTGGAAGACTCAGGCTTTACAGTTCTTAGAAGAGTATGACACTTTTGAGAGCCGAAGGACAATGGTAGTTGAGGTATATACTTAAAGAAGATAAATAATTGCGAATCGGTCTTACATAGCAACCAGGCTTACAAATCTTTGATGCTATCCTTGATGAATTCTCATATACTTTCCAACAAGACAAAGCGAGGATGATTTTGATCTTTTTAATATGATGTAATTGTGTTGTTTATTTATTCAAAAAAAAAATTCAATTTTTAAAATGGATTTTAAAATCCAAAATTTAATTCTTATGAAATTTGACTTGGATCTAATTTTTTATTTCGAAACAAAGAATTTAAATTTTTAAATTCAAATTTTTTGACTCATATCATATTTTACAAACATAGCATAAAATAAATAAATACAAATAATCCAACAGTTTAACAAGTGATATGTTTTTGTCAATGGTAAAAACGAAAGTAGTAGTTAATTCCCATTTTGCATTTAAAAACCAAGATTCAAACTTTGTGATTGTTATCTTCTTCCCATTTGTAATTTGTATAAAATAAATAATTATTTTAAAAAATATATAACAAGTGATATTGAAAATCTATTTAACCTCTTAGCTTAATGATAAAAATATTATGATGTAAACATACGAGTTTAAATTCAATCTCAAATAATTCTATTTCTCACCTCCAGTTATCGAAAAATATAATTGAATAACTTAATTATTGGTGTGCAAATTTATACAAATGTATTAAATATTAATCTTTAAAAGAATTTATTGGTGCAAAACCATTTTTTCAAGTTTTAAACTGATAAAAATATTTATTTAGTTTAAATAAAACAATTCTAAATAGATTTCAAACACTGCAAAAGCAGGATTAGGGTGACATACTCCCTGAATCTGCTTGTAGAAGTAAAATTTTTCACTAGTAGTAATACTAATCTTTAATAATGCATATGTAATGAAAAAAAAAAAGACTTGCAAAAAAGTAGATATTATCATATTGGTACCAAATTGTCACTTCCCAGCAACTCATTATGCATTTGCAAGAATGAAAAATATTATTACATTGTATCTAGCTGACACCAGGAATATTCTGTTCATAAGTAGGCCAATGCTTGTTTTAATCAAGCTACTTACATTCAGCTTTGACATTTCATGAACATGTTCTTCAAGCAGCTCTCATTGTCATCACCAGACAACAACCATTAGTTTGTCTGGTAACTTGTATGTTGAAGCACGATATCAAGTTAATGCATAGGTATCATCTTCTTAAGGGCCTCCTGTAAATAATGCTGGAGCTTTATTAAAATCCTTATCCATCAGAGTACCTTGTAAAGATGAGCTCTTCACTGCGGTGGCTTGGTGTTACAGAGAACATTTTTCGTGCAATGAGCTCATTGTGTAGACTATCAAGGGTTGTTTCGCACTTAAATTTCTTCACAAAGTCCGAACAAGACGAGCTGCAAAGGCTCCATCTAGGGAATGCTTTACAGGATCAGAGAAATAGAAGCCTTGTTTTGTAACAAAATCAGATGGCACATATCTATTCACAGGATCTATTCTGAATTCCTGAAAAGGAAAATTAATAAATCACAAACATGTTCTCTTGAAGACAACAACGAAGTCGGAGAAAATTTTAACGAACTGAAAATTGTAAGGCGCTCTCTATCAGCAAAAAGGTTCATAAAAAAGCCATTGCTCTCTTACAGGATGCCTGACAAGAAAAGCTTCCACCCTGTCTTCGTTCTCTTCAGGGTCAATGGAGCAAGTACTGTATATTAATACCCCACCTGAGCTCACAAATCTATAAATGCGGAACAAATGTTGTAAGGGTAAAAAGTTGGAAAGATGCATTCAATCGATAAAGGAGAATACGGATCTCACGTGGATGCTGCATCAAGGAGTTCATCCTGCAGATTCTTAAGTTGTTTCATATCTTCTAATCTTCTATTCCAACGCAAATCTGCTCTCTTTGAAATGGTAAATGAAAGAAAAAGAGCGGTTAGATTTCAAAGAGTGGTTAGATATAGCTTAACTCCCCAAAAATAGAATAGTAGGTAACTAGGAAGAGCGTGGAGAAGAACCGGAAGAAAAATTTATATAATGTTAAAACCCTGCTATAAGTGAACACTTAAGTATACATGGTCGTTTTCAAGTTACCTTGGAGAGAACACCGAGTCCAGAACAAGGGGCATCCAACAAAACTTTACCAGATTTCATTGGACTATTTTCCTACAAATTTTAGAAAAGGGATAGATGTAAGAAATTTCTGATTTGCTGAAAATTTTAAGCTTTTAAGAGAGCAAGAAATTACAGCAAAAGTACGAAGATCGGCATGGATTGTGTCAACAACACCATCAACTTTTTGCAACTTGGCTGTCTCTTTAAGAATTCTTAAACGGCCTTTGTTTATGTCAATTGCATGCACTTTGCCTGATATACAAACAAGGTTTCACAACATTGATTTAAAGCAAATTTGCTTGCTCATTCCAATACCAACAATATGAATAAGCTCTTAAAAGCGGATCATGCTTCTTATGCCCCCTTTAAAAGAAACCAGCAGTCACATGAAGTTGGCTGGTATACCTTTGCCCCTCAAACGAGATGCCATGTAAAGAGTCTTTCCTCCAGGAGCAGCACAACAGTCGATAATGTCCTCACCAGGTTGAGGATCTACAACAGAAACTACAAGACCTGCAATGAAATTGTCATAAAATTCAAAGTAAAAGTTTATAAAGTCAAAATCAAGTCAAGAACCGGGAAAGGAAATATATTGTCAATCAACCAAGAAATGAAAAGTGCTTTACCAATAACCAACATTTAGTTTTGTAATTGTAGCAACATATAACTACGTCAAGGAAACTTTACATACGATAATGATATTATAATATATCATACTTTTATTAGATATGGTAACTTTTGCTGCCCAAATAAGCATTAGACAGTGAGCTATACCTATTGAAATATGTATATATTTTAAATTTATTTAGGTAGATAAATCTTATTTGGGTAGATAAGTTTTATTCATATTCTAGAAATATTTTATTTTATCTTTTAGTAGTTTACTAGAATAAGAGAACTATTTTCTTTTATGTTTTAGTAGTTTATTAGAATAAGAGAACTATTTTCCCAATTAGGATTAGAACTTTTTTTCTCTATTTAAGTTCAATTCTTTAGTTAATAAGAGAAGTACAATTTTATTCAAAGCTCTCTTGAAATCTTTCATGGTATCAGAGCTAGGTTAAAATCTCTAGTAACATAATGGTTAAAACAGCCTTTATTGGAGATAAGAAATCCAGCAATCAAACAGAGGAAGAAAGTTCTACAGTTGAAACAACTACCGAGAGTACAATGACTCAAGGGACAGAGGCGTCTCACCTTTCTTTTCAACTGATATCTCACAAGTTGAATGGCAAGAATTATCTGGAATGGTCGCAGTCAGTAAAATTAGCAATTGATGGTCGCACAAGCTAGGTCATTTAAATGGAGAAGTTGAGCAACCACAGTGGGTGATCCAAAGATGAGCAAGTAGAGGTCGAAAATTCTATGGTAATTATGTGGCTTATTAATTCCATGGAAGCTTCCATAGGTAAACCTTTTCTTTTCTCCCAACTGCTAAAGATGTTTGGGACGACGTGAAAGACACCTATTCAGATTTAAAAACGCTTCACGATTTTTGAGTTAAAAATAAAAGCTGTGGAAAGCTAGGCAAGGGAAAAAGAAGTTACTCTTTATTATAATGAGATGATGTCTCTTTGGCAAGAACTAGATCAGTGTTATAATGATGAATGGGAGTGTCCCGGAGATGGTGTAAAAGCTATGAAAAAAGAAGAGAATGAAAGAGCTTATTTGTTACTGGCTGGTTTAAATAAAGAATTTGATAAAGTGAGATCTCAGATCCTAGGGAAAAAACCGCTTCCAAAACTTCGTGAGATTTTTTCTGAGGTTAGAAGAGAGGAGACAAGGAGAAAAGTAATGTTAAAGCCAGGGTTTGAAGCTAATGATGATAATTCTGCTCTTGTAACTATTAAAAATAATGATGATAGTGAAAAAAAGAAAAAACCTTGGTGCGATCACTGCAAAGAATATTGGCTCACTCGTGAAACGTGTTGGAAGTTCCATGGGAAACCGACAAATGGAAGGAAAAAGAATGGCAATGGTCGTGGTTCACAATCAGGGGATAGCAGAGCTTTCCAAACAACTAATGGAAATTATGAGGGCCAAAGTTCTCTGGAAGGGTCTTCATTCACTAAGGAACAATTAGAGCATCTACACAAGTTTTTTCAATCATCACAATTTCGGATGAATTCTTCTATTCCTAACTCATCCAATAATCCTTCTTCCTCTTTTGCCTAATCAGGTATTGATTTTTCTGTTTTTTTCAGTGTCAAGCCTTGTAAAACAAACACATGGATCGTTGATTCTCGAGCTAGTGATCACATGACTAGCGGTCATTTTGTTTTTCAACTTACACACCTTGCGCAGAAACAAAAAGATCAAAGTAGCAGATGGGTCCTTCTCGCAATAGCGGGAAAGGCATTATTAAAATTTCATCTTCCTTGGTTTTACATGATGTTTTACATGTGCCAAATCTAGCTTGTAATCTCATATCGGTCAAGAATTATCCCATCCTCAAATTGTCATGTTATATTTGACTCTCTATGTGTAAGTTTCGGGACATGGTCTCGGGGAGGATGATTGGCAATGCTAAAGAATTTGGTGGAATTTACTTTCTTGAAGACGACCATCTAAGTCAACCAACAACTACTTTATGTTTAAATTCATTTCGATTTTGATAAGGTTATGATTTGGCATTATAGGCTTGGACATCCTAATTTTATTATTTAAGATATTTGTTACCTAATCTATTTAAAATAAAAGTCCTTCTTCATATCATTGTGAATTTTGTGAATTGGCTAAACATCATCGGTCATTCTTTCCACCTCAAAAATATAAAGCCTCCAAACCTTTTTCTTTAATTTATAGTGATGTTTGGGGACCTTCAAGAGTCTCGACTTTTTCAGGAAAACGTTGGTTTGTCACATTTATTGATGATTATACTCGACTTTGTTGGGCGTTTTTATTAAAAGATAAGTCCGAAATTAAAAATGTGTTTCAGTCTTTTTATGCTATGGTGAAAACACAATTTGGTGTGAAAATAGAAGTATTTTGAACTGACAATGGTGGGGAATTTTTTAGCGACCAATTAGGTATTTTCTTAACCAAACATGGAACAGTCCACCAAAGTTCTTGTACAAATACACCACAACAAAATGGGATTGCAGAAAGAAAAAACCGACATCTTTTGAAAGTAACTAGAGCCTTGATGTTCACTAGTCAAGTACCACGTTATCTTTGGGTGAGCCTTGTTATGACTACATATCTTATTAATAGAATGCCCAAGAAAATTCTAAATTATAGAACTCCTTTTAGTCTCTTTAAAGATAACTTTCCTAACTCTAAATTGATTCTGATTTATCCTCCGAGTTTTTGGGTGTAGTGTTTTGTTCATCTTCACAACCAAGGTAAACTAGATCCTAGAGCAAAAAATGTGTCTTTGTTGGTTATGCTTCTAATAAAAGGGTTACAAATGTTATGATCCAATTGATAGGAAGATTATAGTTACCATGGATGTCACATTTGTTGAAACACAATCTTATTTTGATTCTAATCTTCAGGGAGGGAATTATACTAAAAAAGATTCTATAATTGATCAAGAAGAGACTAGTAATATACAACATAGGGATTCTAATAATGGGGAAGGCGAATTTATAATTAACATAAAAATTAATGATGTTAATGTTAATGAAAAGGAAGATGAAGGTGTAGAATCTGATCATGAAAAAAAAAAACAAACAAAGGAGTTAATTGTTTACTCAAGAAGAAATCGAAATCAAGAAAGTGGAATCCACCAGATTTATCACCAAGAATCCGACCCGCAAGATCCTGTCAAAAGTCCAGGTAAAGCTCATAATCCAGCCAATGAATTTTCTGATTTAGATATTCCAATTGCCAAAAGAAAAGGTGTTAGAAATATTATCAAATATCCCATGTCTAACTTTGTATCCTATAAAGCCTTATCTTCGACATTCTCAACCTTTGTTTCGTGTCTCGATACTGTCCAAATACCAAAAAATGTGAAAGATGCTTTACAGGTTCCTGAGTGGAAGGAGGCTATTTTAGAGGAGATCGTGCTCTTGAAAAAACAGTACATGGGAAACAATGGAATTACACATAGGGAAAAAAACATTGGATCAGTAAATGGGTGTTCACAACCAAATTCAAACCAGATGGATCTTTAGATAGATACAAAGCCGGTTGGTAGCAAAAGGGTACACTCAAACATACTGGATAGATTATCTTGAAACATTTGCTCCAAGGGCCAAATTAAATTCCGTCGAGTTCTTTTATCAATTCTTGTTAATCTTGATTGGTCTTTACAAAGACTAGATGTGAAGAATGCTTTCCTAAATGGAAAACTTGAAGAAGAAGTTTACATGGATCCTCCTCCGTGTTTTGAAGAAAAATTTGGAACTCGAGTATGTAAACTCAAGAAATCTTTATACTGATGCAAGCAGGTCTCCTCGAGCTTGGTTTGAACGATTCACTCAAGTTGTTAAAAACAAGGTTACTCACAAAGGCAAGTGATCACATAATGTTCTATCGACATTCACAAAAAGTAGAATAAATTGTTATTATAGTTTATGTCGATGATATCATTCTTCTGAGGAGATGATGTGGATGAAATAAGACGTCTCAAGGAGCATCTAGCATTGGAGTTTGAGATTAAAGACTTGGGTCCTTTGAAATACTTTCTTGGAATGGAAGTTGCTCGATCAAAGAAGGGTCTTGTGGTCTCTTAGAAAAATATGTGATTGATCTTTTAAAAGAGGCTGGGATGAGTGGTTGCCGCCCAGCTGACACACCAATTGATCCAAATATAAAATTTGAAAATAAAGAAGGTCGATTAGTTGATAAAGGGCAGTACCAAAGATTAGTTGGTAAGTTAATTTACTTATCACATACAAGGCCAGACATAGCTTTTGCAGTAAGCTTAGTGAGTCAATTTATGCACTCCCCAATGGAGGAACATGAAGAAGCAGTGTTTCGAATTCTAAGATACTTGAAGAGTTCACCGGGAAAGGGCTTATTCTTCAAGAAATCCGAACAAAGAGGAATTGAAGCTTATCTGAGATGCAGATTAGGCGGGCTCAATAATGCATGTAAGATCTACATCGGGATCTGTACATTTGTTTGGGAAACCTTGTGACTTGGCGAAGCAACAAACAAACTGTTGTAGCAAGAAGTAGTGCAGAGGCTGAGTTTAGATCAATGGCTCAAGGAATTTGTGAAATGGTGTGGTTAAAAAGAATTATGGAAGAGCTGAGGAAACCAATAACTTCACCAATGAAGTTGTACTGTGATAGCAAAGCGCCATTAGCATTGCTCACAACCCATCCAACATGAGAACTAAACATGTTGAGATTGATAGACACTTTATCAAGGAAAAGATTGAAGAAGGCCAAGTGTGCATGCCGTTTGTTCCTTCAAAACAACAGATTGCTGACATACTCACCAAAGGACTCTCTAAGACAAGCTTTGATTTTCTTGTAAGCAAGTTGGGCATGATTGATATATATGCTCCAACTTGAGGGAGGGTGTTGAAATATGTATATATTTTAAATTTATTTAGGTAGATAAATCTTATTTGGGTAGATAAGTTTTATTTATATTTTAGAAATATTTTTATTTTATCTTTTAATAGTTTACTAGAATAAGGGAACTATTTTCTTTTTATGTTTTAGTAGTTTATTAGAATAAGGGAACTATTTTCCCAATTAGGATTAGGACTTTTTTTCTCTATTTAAGTTCAATTCTTTAGTTAATAAGAGAAGTACAATTTTATTCAAAACTCTCTTGAAATCTTTCAATACCTGCACTTTCATCCTGGACAGAACAGAGACCTTCTTTCAGCCACCCTGCTCGTATGACATTCTGAAAATGGACAAGTAGGTAATCAAGATACTGTACCCTGACAAGTAATTTTAGTTTCTGGATAATCATGATCACTGGTAGCCAATAGATACAACAGAAAGTGCTTTTCTGGTAGGGAGCACTTTCATTGCTCTCAAAAAGAAAGATAAATTGCATGTCATGTATCAATGTTAATGTGGATGTCAAGACAGAAAATTTCAACTTTTAACAAATTTAATAACCACAAAGCGTAGGCTAAATGGCACTTATACAGTCTGTGAGCATAGAGTGCTCGTGTTGGACAAAACCATAAATCAAACTCCTACCTGCAAACCAATTTTTACACGGAAAAAATCATCCAAATGCAAAGAAACCTCATGCGGGACCTGTAGTCATGAATGGAAAATTAATTGTAAGGGCAGTAGGGCACAGTATCAGAGTAAGTAATAACAGCAGCCACTCTCTATACATACATATGTCGAATTACTCAAAACAATTTAGGAAGATTTCTTTCAAATACTTCAACTATAAATATGTTTTTGTATGTTTCATAACACTAATAATTTAAAAGTAACTAGTCAAGCAAAGAAAATAGTAATAAAGTACCTTCAAGGAATTAAGCTGCATCACTAGGTCATCTCTAGTAATTCCCTTTGCAGCATTTGCCCTGATATCAGTATCCAAAAGAGTTACTCTTAAATTCTTCAATAGATGTGAATGTGATATTAGATGGAAAGCAAAATGTGGCCAAAAACCTTAAGCTAAAACTGGGATCACTATTGTTCCACATCATTAGCTGAATTGCCTCTTCTTGTCCAAGATACTTTGTCCATCGTCTTACCATCCACTAGAAAAAAATTTGATAAATCTTACCAATAAAAGTTTAGCACTAGAAATGGACAAAGTGAGAAAAATTATGAACTTTGTAAACTGTTGAACAACCACAAGTCAAGTTGCCGATCAGGACTATAAAACTGCCATCCCACATTCCTATATATATTTCTAAAAGAAATACAAGTAGAGTTTTACAATCACAGATTCGAAGACTTACAACAGGATGAGAATATAGAGTAGCAAGAGCACGTGCTTGTGTGCGACTGTCACCTTCCAATTTGGGTAGAGCAAGGGAGTTATTTTCCTACAAAGCCCAAGTGAAGAAGACACCAAAATCATGATGATTGCTCACTGTTTCAATCACATAAAGAAGAAGTCACGAACCTTAACCAAAACTAACTTCCGGAGAATCCCATTGACCATGTTACCAGCACCAGGTCGAAGAGCAACCTTTGCAAGTTTTACATTCTGCACTTGTACATGACAAAGTTGACAGAAGAAGGTAAAAAGGATTTTAGGCCAGTATGTTATCTCAGGTCAGATCTAAGCAGATAAATGTTATAAAAAAAATTAATGAACAGATTTTACCTCATCTACAACAGCATATGGTGGCATATTAAGCTTGACAATTTCATAGAAACCGATTCGGAGAATCTAAGAGCATAGACGAGAAAAAATTAAAATTCATGTTCTAGCATTCCAACTTGACTTGCCTTTGTTCAACATGATAGAAGCAAGTCTTTCAGAGGGGAAATGGATAAACTAGTTGATTGTCAGCATAAATTTAAAAAAAAATAAAAAATAAAATAAAATCCACGTTAGGGCTAGTCAATGATTCCAAAATGCACATGCCATTTTATACATAAGAATGCCACTAATGGAATGACTGCTATTTGACAACGCAGTAGCATGAACAGACTCATACAGAATATCTGAAGAGAAAAGTACCTGTAACAGAAGTGGTTCCATGCTTCTAAACATACTTTCATCATGACATAGGGATCCAATTAAATGGTCAAGATATCTCCTCCAGCGAATGGTACCACCAACGATATCTGTAACCTATGACAATCCAAACACAATGCCACTATATGAGCTATTTAAATTAATCAAAGCAGCATTTAAAAAAAAAAAAAAGAATCTCTAAATTTTATTACAAATGGGGAACAAAAGATGCAGCCTGGTTATACTAGTATAAACTTTATGGTAACAAAGGTATAAAACACTCCTTAAAATCTCTCGGTGAATCCTAGGTTAACATTAGGCTGAAATGATAAGAGTGTCATAAACACATGAGAGAATGGAAAGGCAAAAGAAGGATGACCAATCTAAGATCTCGATCATCTAAATCACGGGTACGGAAACCAAGAGTTCTTTCCACATATCCCATCTCATTATCTCCAGAACCCTTTCCTTTCTCATTTAAAAGGTCAGCAAATGCACCACCAAACTCAATTCTCATCAACCTCACAGCAGATACTGCATAGAGCATAAGAAATATGTCAACCATTCATAAGATAAGAGCATAATATTCTTACCTAACTCTGAATCTGGTACAGCCTTGACTGTATATCTAATCTACAAATAACAAGAGATGATATATTTCGGTAGGGGAAAAACACACATATGTACTAGAAAAATCAAACATTAAAAGGGCATGATGTGAGAAACACATCCATTGTAACCAAGTTTCAAGCATTCTTTACACCACCTTAAAAATTGATAAAAAAAAAATGAATTTACATAAGAAAGGAGAGAAAAAGCTGAATTACCAGCTCTATGGGGAGAAACCTCCAAATTCAACTTGTGCATTTTGTGCGAGGGACTGAGAAGACCTGAATTGTCACATAATCAAAAGGGAACATAAGACTAAACCAAAATAAAGCAAGAAAGAACATTGATATAAATGTAAAACAAACTGACTGCAATTAAACATTCTACAAAAAAGGACTAAAGGATGAATCCCAGATACAGCTAGCTAGCCTATGTGAAAAAAGTTGGGTGCTTTCAGTCTTTCATATTTATTGCTGGGTCTTGAAAAAAAAAAAAAAAACCTTCACTCTTCTCACAGTTGCTGGGAAGAAACAACTATAAACTACCTTTTTTAGCAGTTGAAATGGATGTTTTATGATTGTTACTTCTCTTGGAAAGTTTCAATGGCTTGGAGGGAGTTTCCTGTGTCTGTGAAGAAAGGAATACGCGAAGTGGCAGCAGGTGTGCCATTGATGCTTTGAATTCTCGAATGAAACGCAACCAGAGCGATCCAAAGAGCTTGTTTTTCGTTCACTTTGTCTTTGGTTGTTTTTCGGATAACATGGGAAAAACAAAAAAAGAGCACCGTCCAGTTTCCGGTTTCAGTACCGGTGTTTGACAATCGACAGCTAGAACTGGTCCCAAGCTCCAAGTGAGGAATGGTTTGGGTTTTGGGTTTCTTTGTCAATGTTCGACCTGGCCATGAATGTTGGGCCTAATTTAATCCTACGGTGGACACCCTGGAAATGGATTAGGTCCCCTGTCCAACAATATAAATCGTTAAAATTAATTCACGAATCGTGGTAACATCTCTTTAGATTTAATCTTATATTTTTATTAAAAAAATTTAAAAATATTAAAATTGATATAAACTTTTAAAGATTATAAAAAATTATAAATTTATAAAAAATAGCTTATAAATCAAAAATATCTTTAAGAAAATGTAAAAAAAATATTAAATTCTGTGTTTTAAATTCACATCCAATTGAGCCTTTTTTTTCAACAAAAAAATTAATTAAGTCCTTTCGATGATTACTTTTGTCATTAACCATATTGACCATTAAAATAAATTAGAAAACCAATTAAATGATGACATGTGATAACTTTTGATTTAATCTTATATGTCAAAACCATTTTTTGAAAACAGGAATCGACTTTTGAAAACGAAAGTTGGGAGTCGCCACCAATCCTTTTTGAGGTGTAATTGGGCCACCTTATAAAACATTTTGGTCTACAAATTTTAAGAAAACGGGTTCGAGAGTCGATTACGTACGAAGAAGGATTAACACCCTCGACACGCCCAAAATTAGTACTTAATTGATTAATTAATGTCTTAAATGTCGAAAATTAAAGATTTGGACAGAGTTCAAAATGCAATCCTCCTTTTATTGACTTTTAAAACGTTTAAGTAAGTCAAATGTATATTAAAGACCATCTCACCTTGAGGTAAAACATTACATCCAATACGTTAGGACACAACATTTTTAACCCTCAAATGTGACCTTACCTTTAAAACGTGCGTTCTAGCTTTAAAAGGATATTCAAATATTCAAAACAAACAAAGAAAACGAAATCCAGTACGTTAGGGCACGATTTTTTAAATTATTTAAATACCGAACATTACATTTATTTTAATTTTAAAAACATAGGCGAAAATTTCAAAGGATATTCCGTACTTCAGTTGAAAGAAGAAAAATCGAAATCCAACACGATTGAGCACGATCTCTCAAGCTCCCAAACACGAAATATTTCCTTATGTTGAGGGTTTTCTTTTTCTTTTTTTAAAAACACAAGTGGTTGTAAAATAAATGAAGATAAAAATAAAATGTAGAAAATAATGATTGACGAGAGTGCTTTTCAATTATGCTAAAGTAAGATATTTTTAAAGCAATAGATAGCACATAAGTAAATCTTTGATAAAATCCAAATATGATACAGCATGAGGTTTATAATACACATAAATAAAACTAATGTCAATTTTATGTATGTAACAATATATAAAGGTGATCTCATTAAATATCTTACATAATTTCAAAACCATGTTTATGAGAGTTGTTTGAACAATAAGAATAACAAAAGAAGGGGAGAAAAAATAATAATAATAATGAATGAACCACTATGGTATCTAAAAATAATGGTAAACTAATAATAATAAAATAGTACTAATACCGCATATAAATAACAGTGTAAGAATACAATAATTGAAATAGTAACGATAATAATAATAATAATGTATAACAGTAAGGATAATAACAATAATAATATTAATGAAAAGAGTAAGAAAATATATGGAAAAAATGTAATAGAAATAAATAATAATCATGAAATAATATCAATAATAAAAATAGAAGATAATAAATAATGATAAAAATAATATTAAAGTGAATTAATCTAAAACAAAAATAATGGAAAAGACTAAATTGAACTTCAAATGGGAGTTTAGGGCGAACTTGAAAATAAGTAAAAGGGAATTGGACCAAATTGAATACACACATAACAAAGGGAGGACAAAAAGCGCAAATTAAAACAGTGTAGGATTTTGGGGGGAAAATTTAGTAAATTTAAGAAATATTGAAACACGGCTCGATTGAACACTAGTGCAAAGGGGAAGGACCAGTAGCAAAAATTTCCCTTACAAAGCCCAAAAGCATGGATTCCATCCCACCCAAACGGCATAAGTAAAAAAGGAAAAACTAAAACTTCATTTGGCAGACTTTCCTTCTGAAAAAAAAATGGGTTTCAAATCTTTCTTTTAAAATTCTTTAACTTCTCCCCTCCCCCTCTGTCAATCCATGGATTTCATCGGCGCATGCAGCACCTCCGTCCGTCAAATGAAAAAGTAAGCAAAATTCCCCCTTTTTATAACCCAATAGTATTCTACACTAAGCAATAAATAAAAAAGAAAAAAATCAAAACTAAAAATCTATGAAACCACCTTCAAACGAAATTGATTTTCTGCTCGATGGCTTTCAATTTTTTTGTGTGTATTCTTGCTTCGAATATGAATGTGTATTTTTGGTATTTGATTCCCCCCAAAAAAAATCCCCTTTTACAATACATTTTTAAGGCTTTTATAGCCAATTTTACAACCTATTTCACTAGTTTGTAGGTTCATGGGCGTGTACGTCTCCTACGGAGGTGGAGTGACGCACGGTGCGGAGATTCGCGCGATGTGCGGTGCCTGGGGACTGCTTCGGTTGCAAACGGCAGCTCCTTGGTTTTTTGTTGAAGTGTGTCTGTGTTTTGGGCCATTTGGGCCGTGTTTGCAAATAGGTATTTAGGTTTGGGTCTGTTTTTGTTGGGTTTTGGTTTCTAGAGGTTTGGGCTGGGCAAATTTTGGGCCCTACATATATTTTCTCATAAAATTATAAAAAATTAGAAAAAAATAATTATTAGAAAAAATTAGAATTTAATAAAATATAAATATTAAAATTATAAAAAATAATAACTTATAAATATTATAAAAATATAAAAGTTTTAATAAATTTTAAAATTAATAAAACATATTTAAAATTTGATAAAAACATATAAAAATTTTCAAAAGATCATAAAATTATAAATAGTCATAAACAATACTAAATATTAAAAATATTAAAATTGATATAAATTTATAAAAATTATAAAATCTTATAAATAATATAAAAATCTAATAAATTATAAATTCATTAAAATTATTAAAAGTATACAAAATTATAAAAAAAAGTCATTTAAACTCCTAAAATTATAACGAACATTTGACATCACCTCAATTGTTGGATAATGTGAAAAATTGTCAGACGGATATGAATATTTTCATGTTGAATAAAATATTCTTAATATTCCAAAAACAAAACAATAATAGTGAGACCTTTTTATTTTATTGATAAATTATTGTTTTATTTTTAAATTTTCATCTCCAATTTTTAAGTAGTATTGTATGATATAATGCATTTTTGGTACAATTAGAGTTGAAGTAGAGTTGTAAATATATTATTGATCTATAAAATAAGTATTTTCTTTTGCTCTCTTATTTTTTATTCGTTTACTTTCATTGTTATTTATTTCATAACATTGAGTTTTTATGGGTTTTTTTATAAATTTATATATTTTATAATTTTTATAATTTATTAGATTTTTTTGTTTTTTATATTTTTTGTAATGTTTATAAGTTTTTATATTTTTATAAGTTTATATCAATTTTAATTTTCTTAATATTTAATAAATTTATATTTTTTGTAATTATTAATGATTTTTATGAGAATATATAAGAATAAATCAAAAGCGCCACATGTTATTATTTGATTGGTCCGTCAATTTATTTTAACGATCAATATGATTAATGATTAAAACTGTTAATTGAGGAACTTAAGAGCTTAGTTGATTTTTTTTTGTTACATTTTCTTAAGGGTTGTTTTAACATATAAGCTTAAAATTCATAAAAATATAAATTTTATAAAATTAATAAAACATGTAAAAATATTTAAAATTGTATAAAACTAATAAAATCCATAAAACTTATAAATAATATAAAAATTCAAAAATATAATAAATTTATAAAACTATTAAATCTTATAAAAAATCATCTACATCCCTAAAATCATAATAAACACATGACATTTAGACCAATCATTGGATAATGAGAATAGTCGTCAGATCGTTAGGCCACAAGTAAAATAATAATTACGTGTCTCTCTCATTTTTATTGGTAACTTATTGTTATTTTGGGCAAACTGCTAAAATAGTTACTTTTGATTGCCTCATGTTATATTTTAGTCACTTACATTTGAAATGCTATGTTTTTATCACTTACTTATCGTGTTGTAACATTTTAGCCATAGAGTCCTTAATTGTCATTAATGGTATAACGGTAAGCTAACGGGGCATGTTAAATAATTATTTCAAACGAAAATTTTAGGCTAAATTTTACAATTGGTCTTTATATTTTTTCGTTTCGAGTCATTTGATTTTTTTTCTTTTATGTTATTTTTGACTTTCTTTCTTTTTTTCTTTATTTTTTATTCCCTTATGCTTCTTCTTCTGTTTTCCTCCCTTCACTATTTATTTTAATTTATTTTTTCTATGTTTTTCATTTGTTAAAACTAGTCCCTATACTTTTTTTTTAACAATTTTATTTTTTTTTCATTTTCTTCTTCCCCTCTATTTGTCTCTTTTCTGATATTATTCATTGTAGAGGCATAATCTTTTCCCACTAAATAAAACGAATTCTTATTTTTTTCACATGATTCCTAAATTGAATTTAACTCAAAATCAAATACCAATCATTCTTAATCAAATCTCAATTTGAATATAACCTAATTTTGAAACTAAAACTGGATCTAACTAATCAATATAAAAAATCACATCATTAATCAAATCTAAACATAGATTGAACTCTTTATATTCAAAACATTTTTTCATTTCCAAATTTTTATAGAATCATGTAGATTATTTATTTATTTTTCTTCTATTTTATGATGAATAAAATTAAGCAAACAATAAAATTGATCTAAACTTTCTTAGATATTCCCAAGCAATATTGATTGAAAGCCGAGCATGGATGAATCGAAGAGAAAAAGGAGCATAGAACCAAAATGGTTTGTGTAAAGTTGCGCGTAAGTTTCGTATGGTGGTCGTTTTACTTATTGAGAGTGCAAAACTGTGGAAGAATCCATAAAACAACATGGTTTTGAGAGGGCAAAAATGTTGTAGGTAAGGTAGATAAGTTGGTTGTGGGGGTTGGTTAGAGGGTTGAAGGAACAGGCTCGGGAAACTTTGTTGAGGGTGGATTGCCATAAGTCATGACTGGTGAGGTCTTTGAGTGAGGCGAGTTTGTAAACTATGTCATTGAGAGATCGAAATTGATTCGTTAAAGCAGCGATGAACGATGAGAGTTTGTAATTTGTGGGGTGAGAATATGCGAATCAAGTTTTATTTTAGTTTCAGCTTTCGCCTTTTCTTTTTTCATAAACATAAAAAAGTTTTAACAAATGAAAAATATGGAAAAACTACATTAAAAGAAATGGAGAATGGAGGAAAACAGAGGGAGAAGCGAAAGAGAATGAAAAATAAAGGAAAAAAATGAAAATTAAAAGAACATAAATTAAATTGCTCAAAACGAAAAAATACAAGGACTAATTCTATAATTTAACCTAAAAGTTTTGTTTGAAATGATGATTTAACGTGCCACATTAGTTTATCATTACACCGTTAACGACAATTAACGACTCAATGACTAAAATGTTACAACACGATAGCGTAAGTGACTAAAACATAACATTTCAAACATAAGTGACTAAAATGTAACTTAAGGTAAACAAAAGTGACTATTTTCGTAGTTCATCCTATTATTTTTAATTTTTTTTATCTCTAGTTTGTTAAGTACATTATGATAGTTTGGACCTTGAAATGTTGAAAATTGTCTGCTAAGTGTTGTATGATATAAAATATTTTTAGGATGATTAGTTATTATAAAACCAAAATTTCATTTTCCAACAGTTGCAAATATTAACATATGTTAACATGAAATATTCGAGACTACTATTTAATTTGATTTTAGGGTTTAATTTCCAAAATGAAGAACCAATAAATAAATTTTTATATATTTTATAATTTTAAAATTTTATATAAGTTTTATAATTATTAATATTTTTTATAAATTGTTTAGATTTTTTATAAGTTTTTATATTTTTTATTTTTTCATAATTTTTATAAGTTTATAAAAACTTTTAATATTTTATAATTTTGAATGTTTTTAATTATTTTTTGAGAAAAATTAGGATTAAATTAAAAGGTGCCATGTGTCTAATTGATTTGTAAATTAATTTTAATGGTCAACGTGATCAAAGATAAAAATTATTAATGAAAAGACTTAATTAATTTTGTTAGTTAATGGCGGAGGCTTAATTAAGTGCGCATTTACTGCAAAACTAAATTGATTTATTTTTCCTTTTTTCTTAAGAGCCTTTTGTACTTATAAGCATAATGTTTTAATTGAATATTTAAATTTGTAATTTATTATTATTATTATTTTTAAATCTAGTCTCTCAAATTTACAATCCAAAATTTTATTTTCTTGGTGTTTGCACCCCCGATCTTCAGTAGGTTGTTAGTCGAGGATTATTCGGTAATATTTTTTAATTTATCTTTTATTTTTAATTTCAATCTATAATATTGTAGTTTTTGTCCAAATTTTGGTGGTTTTTTTGTTTTGTCCACTCTATTTATTTTGAAAGGAGTAATGATTTTAATTTCTAATCATCGTTTCGGCATATATATAAGATTTATCAAGTAAAGGTGTCACTAAATTCACTAAAAATCATTATTGAAAGACCTTATCATGATAGAGTGAAATTAGAATCCGAGATAATGATGATGAAAATAAAAATAGATCATCTGAAACTTATTATTTATAAGTATCAATAATTATAAAAAAAAATTATAACTTATAGTTTTTATCTCAACCCTCGATATAAAGTTTATGGCTCTAATGGCAATTGGTATAATAAGGGGTATGAAATGATGGACTACTTGTCAGCAAAAGTATCATAAAGGTCATTGTATTAGAAGTTAGATTGCATTTTGTCCTTTCTTACTCAAAAAGGGCAAATATACATTAAATCAAAAAGCAAATTGATCATTTCTGTTTTAACTTTCATACATTTGTACTATTAAAAATTGGCGTAGCTTACGGAATAACTTGATAATAACACGCAACGTGTCATGTGTACCTTATACTAACGTACAGAAACCAGTTTTTAACAATAAAAATCAACGAGACTTTTAACAAAATGAACAATTTACTCTTTAATATTATATATAGAGAGTAATATACTAGTTTTTAAATAGAGAAAATAAAATGTAATTTAACTCTTAATACAGAGCTCTATGATACTTTTACCATTGGTTGATATAGGTATAATAATTCTAAAGTTCATTGCACCCATAAAGTTACATATATCCTTAAACAAATGGCAACTTGTTTATCTTTTTGGCTTGGCAAATGGCAGTTTCTACATCCTTCAACTTCCTTCCAAATAAAGTTCACAAATTGAGTTTACATATTATAATTTAAGGGATAATAAGAACAACAGGTTTTAACTTTGGACTATAGGTGTCAACTATGGTAGATTGTATGTATAGTCACTTATGTTTAAATTTTGGTACATTTTAACATGTTTTGGTCAAATATTGGTTTGTATTGATGTGTACTATTGGCCTTATAGATTGGTACAAAATTTTGATATTTTAAATTAATTTCTAATTTTTATCTTAAACATTTTAAAATTTTCATAATTATATTTAAAATTATTAATTATTAAATTAAATTGTTAAACCTAATTATAATTTTGAAACTTATATTTATATAGATGCAACGAAGATATATATAAATATAAAATATTTTTACCAAAATAATATATAATTTAATAAAAACTTGAAAATTGGATGATAAATATATATATGAAAAATATTTTGAAATATCAATAAACTCAAAATGGTACATTGCAATGTGCGGTACCGATATTAAAACAAAACAACATGTCCACTAATACAATATTGATTACCTTTATGTCAACAAAAAATCTTAAACACTTACTCACTTACAAAATTAACGTAGTATAAATTTTTATACTCTGTAGTCAAAGAAGACAAGTAAGGATTTTGGCTCTAAAAAAGCAATAAAATTATCCTTTTCTCCTTCTAAAATTTTATGAAATTAAAAATTATATTTTTTCAATAAATTAAAATTAATTTATGGCCACCTAAAGAACAGAATTTAAAAGTGAAAACCTGTGACCATTATCAGAATATTCAAGTCCCATGCCATGACATGCATGTTTATTAGTTTTATAATATCGAATCAAGATTCAAGTTTGAATTGAAGGCGAAGAAAGGAATAATCTTTGCTTTGTTGTCTAACTTTTACCTCTTTCAGTGTGGGTTGTGGAAGGGGAAGTATTCATTTTTAAAGAATATGCCTCCCCAAAGTAACCAGAAACTGTTACTATTATATCTATACTTATAGAATTAATTATTATCGATATTAATTTTATTAAATAATTATTAAAATATTTTTACATACAAAATAAATCATGTTTCTTTAATAAAATAATGTTGTATTGAATTTTGACATGAATGTTGAATTCTTAACTTTGTTGATTTGATTTTATATAATTTTTAACAAATATATTTGTTACATATTTTTTCATAGATATTGTTTATGTAATTTAAACGAAATTATATCCAAAATAACGCTAAATTAAGAATTTGTTGCATATATGATAATTATCTATTCCAAGATTTCAATTTTCCTATCCATTGTTCCAAAATATCACATTGGGATATTTGACACATTTGTGTTTAGATGACCTTTTTAGTGAGTTTTTTTATGTAGAAAAGAAGAAGAAGCCAATCTTTTGCATAAAACCAAACACTAAAAAAGGATCCAACTTTTTTTAATTATTAATTGGTATTCAAATATATGCACAAAATTTTGTGTTAACTTTGGGGGTTTTTATTTTAATAATTAAAGTAATAAAGTCTCAAGACTGAAGAAGAGTCAAGCTTTGCAAAACCTTTTAACTTGGGTACTAAGTTTTCCAGAGGGGCACATGACATGACTCATGTCCTTTGCTTCTTTCTCTAGAAATTAATAGCAACTTATTTTCAACTTAATTTCAAGATATGCAATTTATTGTCCCAAAAGCATGGCATCTTTTTTCCTATTTTTAGTTAGGATTCAATCAAAATTTCGTGGGATTTAAAATTTTTTAGTCATTTTTACATTCGTAATAAAATAAAATGTTATATATATATATATATATATATATATATATTTTGAAGGTGGCCAATTTCACTTTCCTATAATCATTTATTTGTTGAATTATATATTTTGAAAGAAAAATTATTGAAATATTTAAAGTTAGGAAAGTATAGCAACCTAAACCCTAAATTTCTATTATTATAAAATAAGTTAATATATACTATACTTTAATGAGAATGATCCACTCTTTCGATTGATCGAATAATCTTCGAAAATTTCTCTCCAATTTTTTTCTCTCAACATACTTAATAGTTAAATATGATAAGTTAGATTCAATCGAAATACTATATAAAATACATACAAAATGAAAAATAAATTATATAAATATGTACAAAATATATACATACCATGGATTATTAATATATATTTTAAAAAAGTATAATATTTTATACATTATTATAGTAGAAAAAGAATGAATATACATATTTCATATAGAATATTAATATAGTAATTTCATTGATTATGTTAGAGATCGAGCCTTATAAATAATGAAATAGAAAATGTAGAGAATATCAAACATAAATAAATAGATAAATGAGGCTTTGACTTTTTATTAAATGATTAAACAAACAAGAGTATAATATAAAAAAAATAAGGTTAAATGTATAAACTCAAACCCCAAAAACAAAGTTTTAACTCTCATAGAACAAGCGCAAAAATAAAACCTTTTAACTCTTATAGAGTTCTCTCAAAATGTACAAAATTATCTTTATAATTACCACAAAACTCTCACAAAACTTATTTGCAGTACATCTTATCTCCTCTAAAAGAAAAGTACTCTAATACGAGAATACAACACCCTTAAAATATACTAAGTTTAAAGGACTAAAATGACTAAAATATTTCTAATGTCATCAAGTTAGACTAGGAAAAGTGAGTAGAGTTTACCTAGGAAAATATATAAATATTTATATATTTTTGTAGAATATAAACTATTAATAATTGTGTTATATTTATTTTCACACATTTATATATTATATGTGTAAAGAACTAATTATTATATTAATTCAAACATTACTATAAAAGAAAAATATTAATATAATATTTTTATAGAATATGGATTATTTCTCTTTTAATGGTATTGTAGTATTAATGTTTTAATAAAAGTAAAAAATAAAAATAAAATTGAGTACAATTTACAAAGAAGTAGGAAATAAATAAATGAATAAATAATATTTTTCCTTATTATTTTGCTAGACTTCATATTATTATTTTAATTTACTAAATATTTTTCTTTTTGACT
Source organism: Gossypium arboreum (assembly GCF_025698485.1). Classification (NCBI taxonomy): domain Eukaryota; kingdom Viridiplantae; phylum Streptophyta; class Magnoliopsida; order Malvales; family Malvaceae; genus Gossypium; species Gossypium arboreum. The sequence goes on along the minus strand of NC_069070.1, from coordinate 108,495,925 downwards.
ATAAATATTTAGAATACACTCTTTCTATAGCTTCTCCAGTTCATACAATTCTTCTCCACTTCTCTCTTTTCTCTCTCTTTCTTTGATCTCATAAAAAACCCTAATTTCCGATCGGGAATCCCAACTTTTCCCCCAAATTCACTTCTGATTATCAGTCCCACTTTTCTTCCCAATTTTAGGATCCTTATTTGATCCTCATATTTTAACAGTGATAATTGAGAAAAAGAAGCCCTAACCTTTTTTATTTAATTTTCTAACTTTTTAAAACTCTTCGATCAATTCTCGGTTGCTTTGAGAATTGATCGATTCTCTGAATCTTTATTTCTTGAAATGCTCTTTTTTTGCTCAACATGAAGCTCAAGCGAAGGAGGTATTTAGAAGTGGTATGTAAAAGATAATTCTTTCCTTCAGTTATTTTTTATTATGTTATGTGCTTTTGATATTACTTATTTGTTTTTCGAATTTTTAGTTTTTTTATGCTGTTCAATTTATGTGAAGTTTGAATTCCTTTTTCATGTTTTTATTGATCAGGATTAAAGATTTTAATTTGTATATATTTTCGTGCTTTTGGTTGTTTAGAGTTCGTTACTAATAGCTAAGTTTGATAGTTGAGATAGAGATGGAATTGTTTATATATATTTCTAATTTATGTTTAAAAAAAATACTGTAAGCGTTTTCTAATTTTCTTTGATACCTTGTATTTAGGCATTAATAAATAATGCTCTATTTGCTTTGTTGGCTAGGAAATAACAGGAAGTGAAATGAGCTTAACTATTTACTTTGAACTCTAAATGATAGAGTCTCTAAGATTATTACGGGTTTGAAGTAAATTGCCAGTTTGGAAAACCCATATAGAATTACGGTATCAAATAAATAACTAAGTCAACATAAAATTGACCTTTCATTTTTTAACATTTTACTGGTAACATATTGGGGCATTGTTGCTTGAATTCTGAATTTGGTGTCATTTTATTAATGTGAAGACTATAAAGTTTATTGCATTTGACGAAACATGCAAATATTTGTCTGTTGTTTGCAAAAAACCAAGGATATGTTTGTAATTCTTGAGTTAGGAGAGGCTATGGTGGAGATTGCTAAATTTAGTTGGTTGCCATATAGCATGATCTGGTAATGTTTTTATTTTTTTGACATTTTCAATGTACAAGTAATAGCTACTTGGGTTAGATATTGATTGTTGAAAGCTGCGCAAAATATTTTTATTGGAAATGGTTTTATGAGGAGGCTTGAGGTTATATTCATAGAGAGCTATGGGAACAAATTTTGGTTTCTTTTGTGTTATGCTTATTTCTTCCCATATAGATAGAAAGCAGTTAGTAGCTTTTAAGCTGTTCAGTATTGTATGGTCTATTTTTCTTATTACTTGTCTTTTCTCTCTCTTGTTCGGTCTCCTTTGATTTTCTAATTTTGAATTCTAATATTTGTAGCACATGAAAATCTAGGAATCTATAGATGCCTATAGCTAAAGTAACTGTTTTTCGTTTTGATTTGTATCAGCCTCCCAAAATCAGATCCTTCATCAATAGCGTGACTTCTGTGCCGCTGGAAAATATAGAGGAACCTCTGAAAGATTTTGTTTGGGAGTTTGATAAGGTGCCTCTTTAACCTTTATTTGATAAAATGTTGCAGTATTTTTAGTGCAGTTAATTAACTTTTTTGTTATTGATGCAGGGAGATTTTCATCATTGGGTTGAGCTTTTTAACCATTTTGACAAATTTTTTGAGAAGCATATAAAACCAAGGAAAGATTTGCAGGTTGAGGATAATTTTTTTGGATCTGATCCTCCTTTCCCCAGGGAAGCAGTTCTTCAAATTCTTCGTGTTAGAAGACTAGTCTTGGACAACTGCACAAATAAGCATTTTTATAGCTCTTATGAGGTATTTTTTTGGTCGTAGAAATCCTATGCTCTTACATTTTATACTACACTTATTCTCCTCTTAGAAAATATATTAGTAAATCTATATGCTTTATAATCTTGGTTATCTTTTTTGATTTCTTTCCAATTTGGTGATCAGACGTTATTTCCTTTGAGGCTATTAATATGGAAATTATTTCCTTCGATTTCTTTCTTTTCATCTTAATTTTCTTGGTTTTGGTTCCTTGCTGTTTGCAGCAGCATCTGTCATCCTTGCTTGCATCGACTGATGCTGATGTTGTCGAGGCTTGCTTGCAAACTTTAGCTGCTTTCTTGAAGAAAACAATTGGAAAGTACTCTGTCAGAGATGCATCTCTGAGTTCTAAGTTATTTGCACTTGCACAAGGTTGGGGGGGAAAAGAAGAGGGTCTAGGATTGATTGCATGTGCTATACAGAATGGATGCGATACAGTTGCTTATGATCTTGGGTGTACTCTACATTTTGAGTTCTATGCATCAAATAAGGTCTCTTCCTCTGAACAGTCTACCCGAGGTTTACAAATTATTCATTTACCTAATATCAACACTCATCCAGAGACTGATTTGGAGCTCTTGAATAAATTAGTTGGTGAATATAAGGTACCAGCCAATTTAAGATTTTCTTTATTATCAAGATTGCGGTTTGCAAGGGCTTTTGGATCTTTAACATCTCGGCAGCAGTATACGCGCATTCGCTTGTATGCCTTCATCGTTCTTGTTCAGGCAAGCAGTGATACTGATGACCTTGTTTCTTTCTTCAATAATGAGCCTGAGTTTGTCAATGAATTAGTTACTTTACTGAGTTATGAAGATGCAGTTTCTGAGAAAATTCGGATTTTATGTCTGCTTTCTTTGGTTGCTCTTTGTCAAGACCGATCCCGCCAACCAGCTGTATTGACTGCTGTTACATCTGGTGGACACCGTGGTATTCTATCTAGTCTCATGCAGAAAGCCATTGATTCTGTTATTAGCAATACCTCAAAGTGGTCTGTTGTGTTTGCTGAGGCTCTACTATCCCTTGTCACTGCTTTGGTTTCATCATCATCAGGTTGCTCAGCCATGCGTGAAGCAGGGTTTATCCCTACTCTTTTACCCCTGCTTAAAGATACCGATCCTCAGCATCTGCATTTGGTTACTACATCCATCAATATTCTGGAAGCTTTTATGGATTACAGTAATCCTGCAGCTGCACTGTTCAGAGACTTGGGTGGTTTAGATGATACAATCTCTCGCTTAAAACTTGAAGTTTCTTATGTGGAAAACAGTCCAAAGCAACTAGTTGAAGACCCTGATTGTAGTGGGAGGATTTCACAAGTAGTCGCAGGAGCGTCAACTGAGCTTGATAATATGCAGCCTTTGTATTCTGAAGCATTAGTTGCTTATCATCGACGGCTACTCATGAAAGCTTTGTTACGGGCTATATCTCTTGGAACATATGCCCCTGGAAACACTGCTCGTATTTATGGATCTGAGGAGAGCTTGTTGCCACAATGCTTATGTATCATATTCAGACGAGCAAAAGATTTTGGTGGGGGAGTATTTGCACTTGCAGCAACTGTCATGAGTGATCTAATTCACAAGGATCCTACTTGCTTTCCTGTCTTAGATGCTGCTGGTCTTCCATCTGCCTTCCTAGATGCTATTATGGATGGTGTTCTCTGCTCTGCCGAAGCCATAACATGCATACCTCAGTGTTTGGATGCCTTCTGTCTTAATACTAATGGTCTTGCGGCAGTGAAAGATCGCAATGCTTTGAGGTGCTTTGTCAAGATATTTACTTCTAGAACATATTTGCGGTCTCTTACCGGAGATACTCCTACTTCTTTGTCAAGTGGCTTGGATGAACTTATGCGTCATGCTTCTTCGTTGCGTGCACCTGGAGTGGATATGGTGATTGAGATCTTGAATGTTATACGGAGAATCGGAACTGGGACTGACACTTCATCTTTTGCTGCTGAATCTTCTACCCCTGTTCCAATGGAAACTGATGCTGAAGAGCGGAATTTGATTCAGCCAGATGACAGGGAATCCTCAAGGAGTGAGAGTTCAAATCAGATGTCAGAGGTGTCTCCTGATACTTCTTTAATGAATATTGAATTGTTCCTTTCCGATTGTATTAGCAATGTGGGCCGTCTTCTTGAAACCATCCTTCAGAATGCTGATACATGCCGTATATTTGTTGAAAAGAAAGGGATTGACGCTGTCCTGCAGTTGTTTACCTTGCCTTTACTGCCTCTTTCAGCATCAGTTGGACAGAGCATTTCTGTTGCCTTCAAGAGCTTTTCACCTCAGCATTCTGCATCTCTGGCTCGGGCAGTTTGTTCATTCCTAAGAGAACAGCTGAAGTCAACAAATGAACTGTTGGCTTCTATTGGAGGAACTCAGCTAGCCACTGTTGAAACTGGCAACCAGACTAAGGTTCTGAGATCTCTTTCTAGTCTTGAAGGTATATTGTCTCTTTGCAATTTTCTTTTGAAGGCCACTACTAGCGTTGTCTCTGAGTTGAGCACTGTAGATGCTGATGTATTGAAAGATCTTGGGAGGGCATACAGGGAAATAATATGGCAAATTTCTTTGTCTAATGACACCATGGCTGATGAGAAGCGGAAAGCTGATCAAGAGAGTGAGAATACAGACACTGGTCCATCAAATGCTGCTGTTGGAAGAGAAAGTGATGATGATGCTAGTACCCCTGCCGTGAGATATATGAATCCAGTTTCCATTAGGAGTGGTTCTCAGTTTCTGGGTGGTGCAGATCGAGAGTTTCTTTCACTTGTTCGTTCTGGTGAAAGTTTGCACCGTCGTAGTCGACATGGTTTGTCCCGTTTAAGAGGTGGAAGGAATGGTCGACACCTGAATGCTCTGAACATTGATTCTGATTCTTCTCACAGTTTGCCAGAAACATCATCAGTCCAGGATTTGAAAACAAAAAGTCCTGGTCTTCTTGTGATAGAAATTCTTAACAAGCTTGCTTTTACATTGCGGTCCTTTTTCACAGCTCTTGTTAAGGGGTTTACGACACCTTACCGCCGTAGAGCTGATGTTGGATCATTAAGTTCGGCTTCACAGACTCTTGGTATGGCCCTGGCTAAAGTATTTCTTGAGGCACTGGGTTTCTCTGGGTATTCTTCTTCTTCAGGACTTGATACTTCACTTTCCGTCAAGTGTCGGTACCTTGGGAAAGTTGTTGATGACATGGGAGCACTGACATTTGATAGTAGGCGGCGAACATGTTATACAGGAATGGTTAATAATTTTTATGTGCATGGAACCTTCAAGGAGCTACTTACCACTTTTGAAGCTACTAGTCAGTTATTGTGGACGTTACCCTACTCTATCCCTACACCTGGTATTGAACACGAGAAAGCAGGTGAAGCAAATAAAGTCTCCCATGGTACATGGCTGCTTGATACATTACAATGCTACTGCCGTGTGCTTGAGTATTTTGTTAATTCTACATTATTATTGTTTGGGAATTCTACATCTCAGACTCAGCTGCTTGTTCAGCCAGTTGCTGCTGGCTTGTCAATCGGCCTCTTTCCTGTTCCTAGGGACCCAGAAACCTTTGTGCGCATGCTGCAGTCTCAGGTGCTGGATGTGATTCTACTGATCTGGAATCATCCTTTGTTTCCTAATTGTAGTCCTGGTTTTGTGGCTTCTGTTGTTTCTATTGTCATGCATATATACTCGGGTGTTGGCGCTGTGAAACGAAATCGCAGCAATATTACAGGAAGTACAAACCAACGTTTCATGCCCCCAGCACCTGATGAAGGAACCATTGCTACCATTGTTGAGATGGGTTTTTCTAGGGCTAGAGCAGAGGAAGCCCTCAGACGAGTTGAAACAAATAGTGTTGAAATGGCCATGGAGTGGCTGATTAGTCATGCTGACGATCCTGTGCAAGAGGATGATGAACTAGCTCGAGCTCTTGCTTTATCACTTGGAAATTCATCAGAGACATCCAAAGTTGACAGTGTTGATAAGCCAATGGATGTCATGACTGAAGAAGGGCGACCTGCAGCACCACCAATTGATGATATCCTCAATGCATCTGTTAAGTTGTTCCAGAGTAGTGATAACATGGCATTTTCATTGACAGACTTGCTTGTAACACTTTGCAATCGTAACAAAGGAGAAGACCGTCCAAAAGTGCTATCATTTCTTATTCAGCAGCTGAGGCTCTGTCCATTGGATTTTTCCAAGGACTCCAGTGCATTGTGTATGATATCTCATATTGTAGCGCTGCTTCTTTCTGAGGATGGAAATACACGTGAAATTGCTGGCCAGAATGGTGTAGTACCTGCTGTTCTTGATATCTTGATTGACTTTAAGGCTAAAAATGACGTGGGAAATGAAATTATGGCACCAAAATGTATCAGTGCTTTACTGTTGATCTTGGATAACATGTTGCAGTCCCGTCCAAGATTGTTTTCTGAGACAGTGGAGGGTACGCAGACAGTATCTCAGCCAGATTCATCTGGGGACCATGCTTCTTTGACTGTTCCAGAACCAGTGACGGAGAAAAAATCAGCTTCAGATGCTAATGAGAAAGAACCAATCACTTCATTTGAGAAAATATTGGGTAAATCTACTGGTTACTTGACTGTAGAAGAAAGTCAGAAGCTGCTGCTTCTTGCTTGTGAACTAATCAAACAGCACGTTCCAGCAATGGTGATGCAGGCTGTTCTTCAGTTATGTGCTCGCTTGACAAAAACACATGCTCTAGCTTTGCAATTTCTTGAGAATGGAGGCTTAGCTGCTCTCTTTAGTCTTCCAAGAACTTGTTTTTTTCCTGGTTATGATACTGTTGCATCTGCCATTATTAGACATCTCCTTGAAGATCCTCAGACTTTGCAAACTGCCATGGAGTTGGAGATTAGACAGACTTTGAGTGGCAGCAGGCATGCTGGCCGTGTTTCACCTCGCACATTTTTAACATCAATGGCTCCTGTTATATGCAGAGATCCTGTAGTGTTTATGAAAGCTGCTACTGCGGTTTGTCAATTGGAGTCATCAGGGGGTAGACCCTTTGTAGTTCAATTGAAGGAAAAGGAGAGAGAGAAAGACAAATTGAAAGCTTCTGGTGCTGAAGTTGGATTAGCTTCAAATGAACCTGTGCGAATTCCTGAGAATAAGGTAAATGATGGAACAGGTAAGTGTTCCAAAGGCCACAAAAAGATTCCAGCCAATCTTGCTCAAGTGATTGATCAGCTTCTTGAAATAGTTCTGAAGTATCCTTCTGCCAAAGGCCAGGAAGATAGTGCAACTGGCTTAACTTCTATGGAGATTGATGAACCCACAAGCAAGGTGAAGGGTAAGTCGAAGGTTGAAGAAACTAGGAAAATGGAGTCTGAAAATGAAAGATCTGCAGGGCTTGCTAAGGTGACTTTTGTCCTCAAGTTATTGAGTGATATTCTTTTAATGTATGTACATGCGGTAGGAGTCATATTGAAAAGGGATTCAGAAATGAGTCAACCCCGTGTTTCTAATCAATCAGACTCGTCTGGCAGCCTTGGCATTGTTCATCATATTTTGCATAGGTTGCTTCCCTTATCTGTTGATAAATCATCTGGACTTGATGAATGGAGGGACAAGTTGTCTGAAAAAGCTTCTTGGTTTCTGGTGGTTCTGTGTGGCCGTTCCAGTGAAGGCCGTAAAAGAGTGATTAACGAACTTGTGAAAGCCTTATCTTCTCTGGCAAATGTGGAAAGTAATTCAATGAATAGCTCCTTGGTGCCTGACAAAAGGGTTTTTGCTTTTGCTGATTTGGCATATTCAATTTTGTCAAAGAACTCATCATCAAGCAACTTACCTGGCACTGGCTGCTCACCAGATATAGCAAAAAGCATGATTGAAGGAGGAGTAGTTCAGTGTCTAACCAATATTCTAGAAGTGATTGATTTGGATCATTCTGATGCACCCAAAACTGTAAGTCTGATGCTCAAGGCTTTGGAAAGCCTGACTAGGGCTGCTAATGCAAATGAGCAGGTTTTCAAGTTTGAATGTTTCAACAAGAAGAAGTCATTGTCTTCAAACGGAAGACATGCTGATCAGGTAACTATATCTGCTGCTGAGGAGACAGAGCACAACCAGAATGGGGGTGGTCAGCAAGCAGTTGTAGATGCAGAGACAACTGAACAACAACATCAAGCTACTTTGCAAATTGAAGACAATCACAACGCAAACTCAGATGATCCTATCGAGCAAGATATGAGAGTTGAAGTGGAGCCTGTAGCTAGCAGCAGACCAGTGGAACTTGGGATGGATTTCATGCGTGAAGAAATGGAAGGAGGTGTGTTGCACAATGCTGACCAAATTGAGATGACATTCCGGGTGGAGAATAGGGCAGATGATGATATGGCTGATGAGGATGATGACATGGCAGATGATGGGGAGGATGATGAGGATGATGATGAGGGGGAGGATGAGGATGAGGATATAGCTGAAGATGGTGCTGGAATGATGTCTCTAGCTGATACTGATGTGGAGGACCATGATGATACTGGTTTGGGAGATGACTATAACGATGACATGATTGATGAAGAAGATGATGACTTTCATGAGCGGGTCATAGAGGTAAGGTGGAGGGAGGCCCTTGATGGGTTAGATCATCTGCAGGTACTTGGGCAACCTGGAACTGCAAGTGGTTTAATTGATGTGGCTGCTGAACCTTTTGAAGGTGTGAATGTGGATGATCTCTTCGGTCTTCGTAGGCCTGTAGGTTTTGAACGCAGGCGATCTAATGGTAGGTCTTCCTTTGATCGTTCTGTTACAGAAGTAAATGGCTTTCAACATCCTCTTCTGTTAAGACCATCCCAGTCAGGAGACTTGAGCTTGATGTGGTCATCCGGTGGGAATTCATCCAGGGATTTGGAAGCTTTCTCATCTGGGAGTTTTGATGTTACCCATTTTTACATGTTTGATGCTCCTGGTCTGCCATTTGATCATGCACCAAATAGCCTGTTTGGTGATCGATTGGGTAGTGCAGCACCCCCACCCTTGACTGATTATTCTGTAGGCATGGACTCATTACATCTGCAAGGGAGAAGGGGGCCTGGTGATGGACGGTGGACTGATGATGGTCAGCCACAAGCAAGTGCTCAAGCTGCAGCAATTGCACAGGCTGTAGAGGAACAGTTTGTATCTCATTTGCGCAGTACAGCTCCAGCCAACAATTTAGCAGAAAGGCAGTCACAAAATTCTGGAGTCCAGGAGTCGCAACCATCAGATGCTCCTCCATCAAATGATGGGAAGGCTGTGGTAGAGGGAGAGAACACCAGTAGTCAGCAGAGTGAAGATCAGCAGCAAGAAAATAACAATGGAATTTCACAGGAACTTAATCCAACAGGTGAAAGTGTTACATGTCAAGGGCAGCTGAATCCTCAGTCTGGTGACATGGCTGAATCTATTCAAAGACATGAAGGGATATTAACTCAAACGTTTTCTTTGAACAATGCACCAGATGAGCATGATAACATGGAAATTGGAGATGGGAATGGCACAACAGCTGCTGATCAAGTAGAGCAAATTTCTGAAATGGTTAACTTGCCTGAGGGGGGTTCTGTTGTGCCTGGAAACCTTTCACCACAGGCCATGGTTGATGATGGATTGTCAGGAGGAGATGGTCAGGCAGGTAATCGTATTTTGACAGGTTCTGGTTCGGAGATGCCTAGCCCAGGTGATTCTAATGGGTCTTCGGTTCATGAGCGTATTGATGTGGACATGAATACTGCTAATGCTGAAGAGAACCAAACTGATCAATCAATTCCTCATGAAATTGGTGCAGAGGAGCCAGGCACACTTGATTCTCAGGATGCTAATCAGGCTGATCAAGCTAGTGCTAATATTGAGGGTCCTGGTTCTAATGCCATTGACCCTACCTTCTTGGAGGCATTACCTGAAGATTTACGGGCAGAAGTTTTGGCTTCCCAACAAGCCCAATCTGTTCAACCTCCAACTTATGTACCACCTTCAGCAGATAATATTGACCCTGAGTTCTTAGCTGCTCTTCCACCAGACATTCAGGCAGAAGTATTAGCACAGCAAAGAGCACAGAGAGTTGCACAGCAAGCTGAGGGTCAACCTGTGGATATGGATAACGCTTCTATCATTGCCACTTTCCCTGCTGATCTGCGTGAAGAGGTCTGTACTGTAAACTTTTCCCTCCTTAATAACTGAACAATATTAACTTTTTAGCCTTTGTCCCAGGTGCTTTTGACTTCTTCAGAAGCAGTTTTGTCTGCATTACCATCTCCTTTACTTGCTGAGGCTCAAATGCTTAGGGATAGAGCAATGAGTCATTACCAGGCACGCAGTTTGTTTGGAGGTAGCCATAGGCTAAGTAATCGGAGGAATGGTTTGGGTTTGGATAGGCAAACAGTGATGGACAGGGGTGTTGGAATTACATTGGGCCGAAGGCCTGGTTCTACCATTTCAGATAGCTTAAAAGTGAAGGAAATTGAAGGGGAGCCTCTTCTGAACTCCAATTCTTTGAAAGCTTTAATTCGCCTTCTACGGCTAGCACAGGTACTGCTATTTACTGTTTTTCATGCTTCAATGTTCAACAAAGCTTACTGAATCTGACCAATCTGCCAAGATTGGTTGGAGATTGACAGCTTTAAAGTTCTTGAATTGCTCTATTTAGTTTTGTTGACAGCAGACTATGCTGTTGGTATAATGTAGGTTATATTTCTCCAAATAGTTGATGAAAACTTTGAAACTTGTATTTTCTAACACTTGTTTTTGTTTTTATCTGTTTGTAGCCCCTTGGGAAAGGCCTTCTGCAGAGGCTTCTGTTAAATCTTTGTGCGCATAGTGCTACTAGGGCAACTTTGGTAAAGCTCTTGCTTGATATGATTAGATCTGAAGTTGAAGGCTCAAGCAGTGGTTTGTCAACAATTAATTCCCAAAGGCTTTATGGTTGCCATTCAAAAGTTGTTTATGGTCGGTCACAGGTGTTTGATGGTAATGCTTCATCTGATATTACTGTGCCTTTCTGTATTTGTTTCCCTCATCTTACCTTCGGGTTTTTATGTTGCAACAGGTCTTCCACCTCTTGTACTACGTCGTGTTCTTGAAATTTTGACTTATTTGGCTACAAATCATTCTGCCGTTTCAAATATGCTGTTCCACTATGATCCTTCAATTCTTTCTGAGCCTTTGAGCCCCCAAAACCCTGAAACCAAGAAAGATAAAGGCAAGGAGAAAATCATGGATGGAGAATCATCAAAACCCTTGGGAAACTCTCAAGGGGATATCCCTCTAATATTATTTCTTAAGCTCTTGAACCGTCCGCTGTTTTTGCTCAGCACTACCCATCTTGAGCAGGTACTCTTTAAATTTATCGCTGTTCTAAATATTTTACTGATTAACCTGGCTCTCTCTTACTCCTGGATATTGATATAATTCTGTATTATTTGCTGTTTGTTTTAATATGGTATGTAATATGCAGGTTGTAGGCTTGCTTCAAGTGGTTGTCTACACAGCAGCATCAAAATTAGAAAGCTGGTCACTCTCTCATTTAGCTGTTGATAATTCAAGTTCTCAGAACCTGCTCAATGAAGAAGCTTCTGGTGATGCACATAAGGACCTTTCTTTGACAGAACAAGAGTCTAATCAAGAGAAGCGGACCAATGCTGAATCCTCTGGATCTAAAGGCAATAAAAATGTGGACTTTCATAATATTTTCTTGCAGCTACCAGAATCTGATTTGTGCAATTTGTGTAGTCTTCTTGGTCGTGAGGGGTATTATTTCTTGACTCTTATACCTAAGGATATGTTGAAAGTTATTTATGCTAGTTAGGTTTTTGTTCTCATGTTCGTTTTTCTTTTTGATCCCATGTTTCCCTGGCAAATCTTTTTATTTCTTTTTGACTGCTGCTTTGTAATATTTTTGCTTAGGTTGTCAGATAAAGTTTATATGTTAGCTGGTGAGGTGCTGAAGAAACTGGCATCAGTTGCTGTGACCCATCGGAAATTCTTTACCTCAGAGCTTTCAGAATTAGCTCATGGTTTGAGTAGTTCGGCTGTCAATGAGCTTGTAACACTGAGGAATACACAGATGCTGGGTCTTAGTGCAGGTTCCATGGCAGGAGCTGCTATTCTACGTGTGCTACAAGTGCTTAGCTCACTCACTTCAACTAATGTTGGTGATGATACACCTGAGGGTGGTGATGATGAACAGGAAGAGCAAGCTACCATGTGGAAGTTAAATGTATCATTAGAGCCATTGTGGGAAGAATTGAGTAATTGTATTGGCATGACTGAGGCACAGCTGGCTCAGAGCTCACTCTGTCCAACTGTATCTAATATAAATGTTGGGGAGCATCTTCAAGGAGCATCCTCGTCATCACCACTTCCTCCTGGGACTCAGAGACTTCTTCCTTTCATTGAGGCCTTCTTCGTTTTGTGTGAAAAGCTACATGCCAATCATTGTATCATGCAACAAGATCATGTAAATGTGACTGCACAAGAAGTAAAAGAGTCTGCTGAGTGTTCTGTTACCTTACCCTCTAAATGCGGTGGGGATTATCAGAAGAAGCTTGATGGTTCTGTCACATTCGCAAGGTTTGCCGAGAAGCATCGTAGACTTCTGAACGCTTTTGTTAGGCAAAATCCTGGCTTGCTAGAAAAACCGCTATCTATGTTGCTGAAAGCTCCAAGGTTGATCGACTTTGATAACAAGAGAGCATATTTCCGTTCAAGAATAAGGCAACAGCATGAACAGCATCTTGCTGGTCCACTGCGGATAAGTGTGCGGCGGGCATATGTTTTGGAGGACTCTTACAATCAATTACGAATGCGACCTACTCAGGATCTGAAAGGTCGCTTGAACGTGCAGTTTCAAGGGGAAGAGGGCATTGATGCCGGTGGACTGACTAGAGAATGGTATCAGTTACTCTCAAGGGTCATATTTGATAAAGGTGCATTACTTTTTACTACTGTGGGGAGCAATGCAACTTTCCAGCCAAATCCCAATTCTGTTTACCAGACCGAGCATCTTTCTTACTTCAAATTCGTTGGTCGCGTGGTAAGCCACTGGGCTGTTAGGTTCTAATGTAGGTGTTTATTGTGATTTGCATTAGTTTTATTCTTATTTTTTCTCCTGTGATATATGCAGGTTGCAAAGGCACTATTTGATGGTCAACTTTTGGATGTTTATTTTACTCGATCCTTCTACAAGCACATTCTTGGTGTTAAGGTGACCTACCATGATATAGAGGCAGTTGATCCTGATTATTACAAGAATCTGAAGTGGATGCTGGAGGTTGGTCTAATTAATCAATTTCTTCCCTGGTTTTGGTTATCTTCTCACATAATATCTTCTCACATAATGCATTGGAACCATTGAGTCTATTTGAAGGACTAATTCGCCATTGTTTCTTAATGTCTTTCTTTTCATAATTCAGAATGATGTAAGCGACATTCCTGACCTGACTTTCAGCATGGATGCTGATGAAGAGAAGCACATACTTTATGAAAAAACTGAGGTTTGCAAAGACTGAACAGAGTTTTTTTCCCTGGTTTTTTCTTGCTATTTTCTCAATTATCTTCTAAATTGTTATGTTTTGCTTGAAAAAAAAGGTCACTGATTATGAGCTCAAACCTGGAGGAAGAAATATCAGGGTTACTGAAGAAACAAAACATGAATATGTAGACCTTGTTGCTGATCATATCTTGACAAATGCTATCCGTCCTCAAATCAATTCCTTCCTTGAGGGATTTAATGAATTGGTGCCACGTGAACTCATTTCAATTTTTAATGATAAAGAGCTCGAGTTACTAATCAGTGGACTTCCTGAAATTGATTGTAAGCTAACCAGCCTATATGCTTCTTATGCTTGTCATTGTGTTTGTCTGTGGTTCTTTTATCATCTAAAAATCTCATCATTTTACAGTGGATGATCTAAAGGCTAACACAGAGTATACTGGCTATACGGCTGCATCTCCTGTTATTCAATGGTTTTGGGAAGTTGTTAAAGCTTTTAGTAAAGAGGACATGGCAAGATTGCTTCAGTTTGTAACTGGAACATCAAAGGTAATTTTATTGGTTTATATTAAATTGTTCAGGTTATCCTAGGTTGGCATCCAGGTGAATTTTATTGGGTGTGTACAGGTGCCATTGGAGGGTTTTAAGGCACTGCAGGGTATCTCTGGTCCACAAAAATTTCAGATTCACAAGGCTTTTGGAGCTCCTGAGCGGCTGCCTTCTGCCCATACATGGTGATGAGTGAATACATTCTTTACTCACAATTTACTTTTATGCTTTTTCATTGTGTTTTTTAACCACTGTTTTTTCCGTCTCCAGCTTTAATCAGTTAGATCTTCCTGAGTATTCATCAAAGGAACAGCTTCAGGAACGTCTGCTGCTGGCTATCCATGAAGCTAGTGAAGGGTTTGGCTTTGGATGAACAGAGTTTGTATTACGATGAAGTCAATGTCCCTGCAATGCCGGCAGTCCATTTAAAGATCTATATTGAATATGTAAGTAGAAGACCCTTCATCAACATTTCACCTTTTCATTGTGTCAAATTTCACTGGACCGTCTAAATAGTGTTCATTTTTCTGATTCCGTGTGCAGAAGCTTTTTCATTAGATTTTGGTTGGTGAAGAGAAGGTAGTAATGTTGACAATGGGATATGGCATGCTCAAAATGATGTAGAAATGGAGGGGAAGGTTGGTTGTGCTGCCTTTATAATTTCAAAAGTGGAGAGCTTATATTCTAGACAAACACTGAAGAGGATAAAAGATGATATTTTTTTGTAGTTGATTGAATGATGGTTCTTTCTTCTATTGTTAATATTTTTATCTAATTCTTGAAAATGGCTGCCTATATTTCTCTTTTTGGATCAGCCCATCTCTCTCTAGACCTCAACTACTTCTTAGTAGTTCATTTAATAATAATATAGCGATTGTTTATATTATCATATCAAATCCTCCAAGCTGGTCTTTCCATTTCCTTGAGTTTCCTTCTTTTGATAAGACTTCTAACAGAGGAACTCAGTGCTTTTCCTTTTCTACCTTTATCATCACTTCAAAGTTGATTAATCGAATTTTTTTACAAAAATTGATTCGAACCATAATTAGGGTTTTTTAGTGAATGGAATATTGAATAGTTGAAATTAAAATATAATATATATGACTTGTATGTAATTACTCGGAAGTGGACCTAAACATGAAATATATGAGAAATAAGGCAGCAAGGAAACGCGGTATATCATGGAAGGAAAGGAAAAGGAAGTGAGTGGCGGGAGTTTTGATAGCTTTCCCTAAAGTCACGTAAGGAATCCTCGCTTTTCTTTTTTCTTTTAATTTTCATTGTCAACCGTTAGTGCTGCTTACTAATTTAAAATACAAACAACGGATTAGACAAATTGATAGTACTTACATGGCAAAGTATCTTGATTAACTTGGCAATCGGAGGACATAAAATGAAACTTTTTTATTGGCTCATACTACAAAATATACTTTAACTATCACTTCTAATGAGATTTTCTCTACTATGCTGGTAATATTTAAATTACAGTGAGTAAATTAATTAATATTTATATTGCAGTTTGCATGATCCGGGTTTATTAATTTATGAGCAAAGAAAGAGTAAATTATTTATATTGCAAAGAATCTCATGTGATGGTTAAGGTTGTTCACCGCCTCAAGTATGACCTGAGTTTGAGTCGTGTTTATTGTGCGGGTTTTGTTTACTATTGTAATTCAATAGGAAAAGAAGAGCAAGAAGAAAAAGAAGAAGAAGCTGAGATTGCCAAGAAACCATATGATGAGCTTTGAGATAATAATTACAAAGTGAAGAAAAGGACGTGATGGTTGCAACCCCCCTTCTTCCCCACTGTTTCTTCTTCATTTTTATTTGCTGGTCAATGATGGAGCCACCTCACCTAATAATTCCTTCTGCTACCTTTCCGATTAAACCAATATATCTATGCAAAACTCAGTCTTTTTTAGAATTAATAATTACAATGTGTAAACAATTGTCTCTAAACTTACTGAATATTTTATTTAAGGGTGGAAGTTAGTAAAAATTTTAGGGTGGAAATTAAATTTTAATAGTTTATATATTTATATTTTTAAAAATTAAATTAAAATTTTATTACATTTATTTTTATTAATTTAAAATTTTAAAATTTTAAAAATATAAATAGATAATTTTTTATTAAGTTTGGTGAAGCCCTTATATCTGTATTGGTATTATTGTTATATAGGTTGTCGTTATTTTCCTTCATTTTCTTTTAAATATAAATGTGTATATATACATAAGTAGTATGAAAGGACGCAGGTTCAATATTGTTGTTAGTGTAAAAGGACGCAAGTTCAAGTACGTTGAAGCACATTATCCTCCTATTTGATGTTACGCTCATATGAAAGGAAGTAAACAAAATAAATATAAATAATTAATGAAAATATATTTGTATTCTAAATATACAATAAAAGTTAAATGAGGAATTATAGAAATAAATATCATTTAATTAATTTTCTTCAAGTTCCCCATTATACCTAATTAGGGTATATATATTTTTGCAACAATATTTATATTGTGTAATAAGTTCATGGTTATCGGAAGCAATTAATATTTTGTTTGATTAGGACAATATCAATACCTGTTTGGTTAAATTATACCATATAAGTTTTAAATTTTTAAAAATTTGAAATTTAGTCCATATATTTTTATTTAAAAATCGTATTTTTAAGGGTTAAATCTTATTTATATTAAAATATTTTAGTAATTTTTTATTATTTTGAACCCCAAACTTCGAACCTTGAATCCTGAACCATAAACCATAAACTCTAAACTTTAAGCCTTGGACCCCAAGTTCTGTTAGTACAAATCTTTGGTGAAGAAAATCTCAAACACATGAACGAAACTCGAAGCGAAAAAGAAATAGGACAAGGCTTTAAGGCGTGTATCAAGCTACTATCTTTAAGGTTATATTCACCCCTGTCGAAACCATTTTTATTTTGAAAAAATAGGAGTCAACTTAAAAACGAAAATAGAGTCGCCACTGATCTTTTTTCAAAGTGTGACCAGATCACCTTGAGATTGATCATTTTAATAATACATTTTTGATTTATTAAAACAACAATTTGGTCTTCAAAACTAAAAAACGAGTCTGGGAGCCGGTTACGTGCGAGGAAGAGTTAGCATCCTCGTAACGCCCAAAATTGGTACCTAATTAATTAATTAATGAATGTCCTAACGTCGAAAATTTGAAAAGATTTTAAAATACGATCCTCTTATTTAAAAGAACACTTGAATAAATCAAATTGGATGCTAAGACTCTCTTATCTCGAAGAAATAAAATGTCACACCCAGTGAGTTATGATACGACATTTTAAATCCTCGAAACTAAGCTTGTCTTTTGATTTTTAAAACTCATGCACTTAAGTTTAAAAAAAATTCAATTATTTGGGTCAAATGAAAATTCGGAACCCTGTAAGTTAGGGTACAATTGCTCAAAATTCCAAACGTAGAATATTGCCTTTATTTCTAAAAATTCTTATCTCGAGATAATGAAACGTCATATCCAGTGAGTTAGGACACAACACTTCAAATTCCCGAGAATAAGCTTTTATTTGAAGCTTATATGTTTAGATTGGAGAAGGGTATTTGGTTATTTAGAGTCAACGAGGAAAATTGGAACCCAGTAAGTTAAGGTACAATCCTCTCGAAGATTCCAAATACCAAGTATTGCCTTATTATTTTTTAAAAGTTTTTTGGATTTGAGGAAAATTGATACAATATTAAAATGATGCATAAAAAACATTGATGAAAAACGGCAATATGAAAATATAGATAAATAGCTTATAGAACCCAAAATGGCAATAAACGCATCATATACAATATGTAAGAAGCTAACATCAACAATCAAAGACAAATGAATTAAAAGACATATATAACAATTTAAAAAACAAAGCAAGTTGAAATAGAATGTAAAAATAATTTAAAAATGATAATAAATGAATTTATAACATATAATGTGAGAAAAGAATTTAAAATCAACAAAATACAAAATGAATAAAAATAGGCGATATATCACAAAATTTAAAATAATATATATAAGTTTAAAATAAACAATATATGAAATAATTTGTAATGATATAAAATAAAACATTATATATATAAAACGATATAAAATGAATAATATATAAGATAATTTAAAGTAACAATATATAAAACTCAATCAAGATAGAACTATTTAAAATATGTAATATCAAAATAATAAAATAAAATTGCTTGAAATCAATACTACATAAAAAAATTGAAATAAGTAAATAAAATAAAAATTTGCAAAAGGGATGAAAATAAAATAAATCTTTATACGAATGATAAATAAATATCAAGCGAATAAATACTAAATATTAGCAAATTATTTTAATAGTATGATGATAATAATAATAGAAGTAACAATAATAAATACAATAATAATAATATAAAAATGTCCAATTAATCAATTAAATAATAAAGTAGCAAAATAACTAAAAAAAAGGACCGAATTGAATTTAAAACGAAAATTTGGGGCAAAATTAGAAATAAATAAAAGGAAAAGGATCGGATTGCATCGCGCAAACGAAATGGGGGACTGGGAAATTAAATATCCCTTCCCTCCAAAAAGCATCACCTTGCGTGGGGCCAAATTAAAACAGAAGGAAAATTATAAGGCCAAATTAGAAATAAATAGAACTTAATCGCAAAACTATAAAAAAACGGAAGGGCTAAATGCACAATTAGCCCTTCCGATTAAAAACACGAGGATCCTAGGTTAGAGCTGGTCGGGTCGAACGGGTCAAGGGCAAAACGATGCCGTTTTGACGTTTAAAGACCCAGGCCAAAACGACGTCGTTTTGACCCTCTATTTAAGTAAAATTTTCAACAAAAATTTCACTTTTGCACCTGTTTTAAAAAAAACCTTCAAAAATCCTCTCAACCCTCTCCTTCAGCTCCTATTTCGGTCAGAGGTCCGGCCATCTTCCGGCGTCGTTCGCTGCCGTGCACGGCGGCCGACGCTCAAAAGGTAAATATATATATTTTTTTATGTATTTGTATATATACATATATTTTTTAAGGAAAAATAAAGAAAAAAATAAATAAATAAAAAAAAAGAAAAACTAAAAAAACATAACCTACATTTTTTTTGTTTCTCTTTTCGATTTTGCTTTACTATTTGATTCTTTATTTGCGATTGAAATTGCTGTTTTCTTATTGATCTCTTAAAAAAGGGTCCATTTTACACTGTTGAGAATGGTTTTAAATAGCCTAAATTACAACTGTTTTTGAACTATTGCAGGTTGTGGGTGGCGTGGCAGACGTGGGCATTGACGTGGTGCGGACGTGGCATGGTGGAGCAGCACACAACGCGGAAGGGTGCGCGATGTGCGGCGCTTGGAGCTGACTTGCGGTGCAAAGGGTGTTTGGGGTTAGGGTTAGGTTTTGGTTGGGGTGATTAATTTGGGGTTTGGGCAATTGGGCCGAATTATTTTGTAATTTATTTTGGGCTTTTACTTATTAAGGCCCAGTCAAAATTGGGTATTTACAACCCCTATCTAACTTTGGTGTGCAAATGAGTTCCAAGTAAATTAACCTTGAGGATACAATGAAGCGAATGACTATTTGCATTTTGTACTGACGAGAATAACCCACTACACACTGAGTAATGTATGACAAGAAACTCAATTTCTATAAGAGATTTCTGGATTAATACTTTATAGAATAATCTAATAATATTAGAAAATGAAGGAAGGAAAGAAAGAATATTAGAATTTGTTGGTATGATTTCCAAATGGAATCTCATTCCTATTTATAGGAATTTTCATGTCTCTTCATAGAGACATCTTTCATCGATATGTGTCTTTCTGAATAAAAATGTCTTTAAAATAAACATGTAATTATTCATTTAATATTATAACTATTCAAATAATATAATTTAAATAGTTATAATTCTTTTCAAAAATCAAATAATATAATCTTTTGATTAATTACACCTATTCATTTATAGTTATTGGAACACTATAAATATTTGAAAATGTTCAACAATCTCCACCCATTTTCAAAATGTTTTAGATTTTGATATTCTTGGAAATCAATTTGCATAAATGAAGGTATCTTACGATTGAACCTTCACTTAGTGAAAACATGTTAAAGTTAATCGAAATTGCATGGTAGACTAAGCTTTGAACCAACTATTTCATTTGATTAACCGAACACATCTCACTCAATGATTTCAATATTAGTCAATGCATAGTATCTAGGGACACTATTATAGCGATGTGTCTGTGTCCTCTTTTCATGAGTGCTTTCAGAGCCAAGCCCTTGAGCTCCTAGAAGGTGCCACACTTCCACTCACATAGGTAGATCTCATCAAGAGTGTTCCCGTAATTATAACACTCTAATATATTTATATTATGGGTCTATTAAGAGTACATTATTCATCCTTCCCTTATCATTACGGTACCTAGCACTTTAATATTAGGATGGATTTATTTATAGTGCTAACAGTCACATACTAATGATGTATTTTGTTTCATTGAACTCAAGACTTGACATTATACTAAGTGTTGAGTCGAGTTTCCATCATGGGTAACTCTAATTAATGGCTTGAGTCTCATCCTTTTTGAGGTCCTTTTTACTACATCTCTAGCAAGACTTTTTGTCAAAGGATCCGTCAAAATTTCACATGACCTCACATAATTAATAGTGATCACTCCATCAGAGATTAATTGTTGGACATAACTATGTCTTAATCAAATATGTCTAGACTTTCTATTATATCCTTGGCTATATAGCCTCACTATCACAACAGATAGAAATAGGTGAAATTGGCTTATGCCATAAAGGTACATCATAAAGTAAATTTCTTAACCATTCTGCTTCTTTAGATGCAGCGGCTAATGCAATAAATTCTGCTGCCATGGTGGAATCAGTATTACATGTTTGTTTCTTGGAACCTTAAGAAATGACTCCTCCACCAAGAATGAAGATCCTTCCACTAGTAGATGCATGATCTTCCAAACTTGTAATCCAACTAGCATTCGAATTCCCTTCTAAAACTGGAGGATATCCATTATAACACAATCCATAGTTAATAGTTTTCTTTAAGTACTTACGTACTCTATTCAAAGCTTGCTAATGCAAACTACTTGGATTACTTGTGTACCTACTCAATTTTTCCCAACAGCATATGCAAGATCTGGTCTTGTACAAGTCATTATATACATAAGATAACCAATTAGACTTGCATATTTCAATTGATCAATTTTCTTACCAGCATTAGATACTAATTTTATTTGAAGATCCATGGGTGTAGATGATGGTATACAGTTAAAAAGATCAAACTTTTTACGCACATTTTTCAATGTAATGTGATTGTGATAAAGCTATAGTGCTTTCATATCGGGTTATTTTAATCCCAAGAATAGCATTTGCTACGCCCATATCCTTCATAGCAAAGTTGTTTGACAATAATTTCTTTCTGTTTTCTATTTGTTCTAAATTTGTGCCAAAAATGAGCATGTCATCTAAATATAAGTAAATTATAACACCTTTTCCATTTTCAAATTTGCTATATATGCACTTATTGGATTCATTTATTTTATAGCCATTAGCTAAAACAACATTGTCAAACTTTTGCTGCCATTGTTTTGGTGCTTGTTTAAGTCCATATAAAGATTTAACAAGCTTACATGCCTTATGCTCTTATCTTGGAACAACAAATCCTTCTAGTTGTTCCATGTACACTTCCTCTTCCAATTCACCATTTAAAAATGCAGTTTTAACATTCATTTGGTGAACAACCAAATTATATATAGAGGTAGGTGATATTAAGGGTCTAATTGTAGTAATTCTTGTTAGTGGAGCATAGGTATCAAAGTAATCAATACCTTATTTTTGTGTAAAACCTTTGGCTACCAACTTTACTTTAAACTTATCAATTGTTCCATCAACCTTCATTTTCTTTTTGAAGATCCATTTACAACTTATTGGCTTGGAACCTGGTGGAAGATCATCTAAGATCCAAGTTTGATTTCCCATTATTTAATCCATCTCATCATTTATTGCTTCTTTCCAAAAAGCAGAGTGTTAAGATTCCATTGCCTCTTCAAATGTAATAGGATCAGATTCTGTATTATAACAATAAGGTATCTTATTGCATATACTTTTACATTTTCCTTCTACAAGAAACATAATGAAATCTGGTCCAAAATCATTAACCTTTTTAATCCTCTTACTTCTTCTTAATTCTTGACAAGATTCATCATTATTATCAATTTGTTCCAATAGAATCTCTTTCGCATTTGAAGAATGAACCAATTGTTGTGGCTGTAATTGCCTTGATATAGAATTAAATCTATTTTCATCAAAAATAGCATTTCTTGATTCAATAACAATATTAATTGATATTGAATCATTTGGTTCAATTATCTTGAACCTATATGCCTTGCTATTATGTGCATATCCTATAAATATGCATTCAATTCCTCTTTCACCTAACTTTTTACGTTTAGGTGTTGGAACTTTGACAATAGCTCTACAACCTCAAACCTTCAAATAATTAAGGTTTGGTTTCCTTTTCTTCCATTGTTCATAAGGGGTTATTTTAATTTCATTATTAGAAACTCTATTCAATATATGACAAGCTGTTAGAACAGCTTCTCCCCAAAAATCTTGTCCAAGACCTGAATATGAAACATTGAATTTACCATTTTAGTCAAGACTCTATTTTTCCTTTCAGCTACACCATTTTGTTATGGTATGTAAGGGGCTGAAACTTGATGGACAATTCCAGTGGATTCAAAATAACTTGGATTATAGTATTATCCACCTCTATCCGATCTTAAGCACTTGATAAATGATTCACACTGAAGTTTAACTTCAGATTTATAAACTTTAAATTTATCAAGCGTTTCATCTTTTGAATGCAATAAATATACATAATAATATCTAGAACAATCATCAATAAAAGTAACAAAATATTCTTTCCACCTAATGTAGGAGTATTATGCATGTCACATAAATCACTATGTATCAAATCGAGCAAATTTGTTTTTCTTTTAACCTTAGGGAAATGGTTTCTTGTAATTTTAGTCAACATACATGTATTGCATTTTTTAGTATTATTATTAAAAACAGGAATTAAATCTAACTTATACATGTCATTCAATTTTCTATAATTCAAATGACCTGATCTATAATGCCATAAACAAAAAGATTCAACCATATAAGTAGAAATAGTATTTTTATTCTTATTAATAATATTTAGTTTGAACATAATCTTATACATATACCCTTTCCCTACAAAAATTCCTCCCTTAGACAAAATAAACTTACAAATAAACTTATTTGCCTCAAAAACAAGTTTAAAACCAAACTTATTCAACAAACTTCCAGACACTAAATTCTTTCTAACTTCTAGTACATAATATACATCATTTAAGGTTAAAACCTTTTCAGAAGTGAATTGTAGTTCAACAGATCCTTTGCCTTTGATTGCTGCTGTGGAAGAATTTCCCATGTACAAGACATTGTCATTTTCACATTGTGTGAACTTTGTGAACATGCTTTTGTCTTTGCACACATGTTTGGTTGCTCCGGTATCAATCCACCATGTATTATCATCTTATGCCATATTAATTTCAGATATCATTGCAACAAACTTTTCGTTATTATTAGCCTTAGAAGATGATTTCTTCTTTAAAAATCGACATTCGTTCTTGAAATGTCCCAACTTACCACAATGATAGCATGACCCTTTTTGTTTCTTTTTGAACTTAGGTGCTCTATCAGTCTGTTTGAACTTTCTCTTGAATGATTTAAAGGTATGTACTTCCTCCGTAGCATGCACCTTGGCATTTTCAAAATTTAGGTTCTGATCTTGCTTTCGATATTCTTCTTCAATACGAAGATGATTTGCCAAAGCCTCAAGAGACATTTCCTCTTTCTTATGGTTTAGACTTCTTTTAAAGTCTTTCCAAGATGGAAGAAGTTTGTCTATTATGGAGGATACAACAATCATTTTATCCATTTTCATATCATATTGCTTGAATTGATTCAACAATTTTTCTATATTACGAAATTGTTCCATAACAGAAAGACCATCAACCATTTGATAATTATTGAAACGACTGACAATAAATTTCTTACTTGTAACATCTTCGGTTATGTATCTTATCTCCAATTTGTCCCATAATTCTTTAGCGGTGACCTCGTTTTGGTAGGTATCGAACAAACCATCAGATAAACCATTCAATATGTGACCCATGCACATGTAATCAGCGTTGTCCCATTTTTGTCTTTCTCAGGTTGCAACAACAGATTCGTTTTTATTCTCTTCGGGTCTTGGAGTATCCAAAACATAAGCAATCTTCAAAGTTGATAATAAGAAGTGATCTTTTTCTGCCATCGTCAAAAATTGTCACAATCAAATCGATCAAGTTTGACAAAATTGGAAGCCAACTCCCTTAGTGTTCCACTTTCATGTGTTGCGGTAGTCATCATGAATTATAACATTAAAATTGTTAGTATAAATCTCCGGTAAGGAAAATCTCGAACACACGAATGGAACTCGAACAGAAAAAGAAATAGGACAAGGCTCCAAGGCGTGTATCAAGCCACTATCTTTAAGGTTATATTCATCCCCACCTATCTTCGATGTGCAAATGAGTTCTAAGCAAATTAACCTCGAGGATACAATGAAGCCAATGACTATTATCTTTTTGCACTGACGAGAATAACCCATTAAACACTGAGTAATGTATGACAAGAAACTCAATTTCTATAAAGGATTTCTGCAGTAATACTTTATAGAATAATCTAATAATATTAGAAAATGAAGGAAGGAAAAAAAGAATATTAGAATTTGTTGGTATGATTTCCAAATGAAATCTTATTCCTATTTATAGGAATTTTCATGTCTCTTCATAAAGACATCTTTCATCAATAGGTGTCTTTCTAAATAATAATGTCTTTAAAATAAACACATAATTATTTATTTAATATTATAACTATTCAAAATAATATAATTTAAATAGTTATAATTCTTTTCAAAAATCAAATAATATAATCTTTTGATTAATTACACCATTCATTTAAAGTTATTGGAACACTATAAATATTTGAAATTCAACATGTACAAGGTTTAAGATTTAGAGTTTGAGTCCGAATTCAAGGTTTTTAGATTCAAAATTTGAAATTGAGTTTAGGAGATAAAAAATTATCAAAATTATATGTTAATTATATGAAAAAAAGGACTGAAATATCATTAAATCATTAAAAAATCATAAATAATATGAATGGAAGAGTAGATTAAATAATTTCTCCATTTATATATATATATATCATGATGTATCTTAAAACAAATTTGTTAACTGCAGCGTGCCTAAAATTTTAGTTTCATACCTTAACTATATATATATATATATATAAAAAAAAAAAACTTCCTCTTCTTTCTCCTTTCGGTCTGAAAACCAGAAGCCTGATGCATTCTATCATGATACATACATACATGGCTAATCACCTCTTTTTCTTTTCCTGCAAGAAAAGCTAGCCTGTGCCCATGAACATTCATTAATAGTAGATGAGAGAAGGGCTGTTATAGTATGAGATTACACATGTGTTTAATGTGTAGTTAGTCATAGAACTCCGGGCAAGAAGCTCACGAATGTATTTGCGTTGGCACAAATGAAGTGTACCTTTCTCGGTTGATAATCCGACGATATGGTGTGATAATTCTAGTGCTGTTGCTGTTGCAGCTAACCCAGTTCTGCACTCTAAGTTCAAACATGTTGAACTTGATCTGTTTTTTTGTTCGAGAGAAGGTGGCTAGTGGCGAGTTGGTTGTCAGTGAAGTTCCCGCCTGTGACCAAGTAGCAGATGTTCTCACTAAGCCATTGTCTGTTTCAGCATTTACTCGGTTTCGTCATCTTCTTCAGGTTGTTCCAGTTGAGGAAGCTGGATGTGAATGTTATAGTATGAGATAACACATGTGTTTAATGTGTAGTTAGTTAGGAGGTTAAGCAGTTAGTGAGCTGGTAACAGCTTTCTCAAAAGGTTTCTCAAATGTATATATACGTGTACTTGGACACTATTCCATCATGCGATTTCAATAAAAAAAATTGAATACAATCATTTGCTATTTCTTGTATTTCTTAGTAAAAGAATCTGTTAGCTTACTAGGTTCCTATCAAGGGCAAAGACAAGTTAAAGAAAAAGTTTTTGAACCATATAAATGGGTTTTCAAATTTGAACTCTTTCTTTAACTTGCCCTAGCCTTTCCCTGCTAACTATATCAACCTCCGGCCTGCCTACATGCATTCTCATCAAACTTTTTCAACACCTTATTTGACAAAGTATTTCAGACAAAGGCAAAGGCAAGTTAAAGAAAAACTTGTCCCCTTCAATACAGTATATATATATATATATATATATATATATATATATATAGCAAGCTTCAAATTTTTCATTAACTTGCCTTTGCCTTTCTCTGAATCCTTGTGCTTACAATTGTATTCTATATACCTTTTGGATTTTGTTTTGCTATATATATATATATGCATGGTGATTGGTTGATACGAAACTAACCCGAAATTGTATATCTATATAACCAACAGTTTCTTCCTACTTCGATACGCGTTTAAGCCTTAAATTGATTTTATTTTAAATTAAAAATAAAATGATCAAATAAATTCCTGTAAAAGATGTCATACAAGAAGAAACCAGCGTGAAATAATGACGAAGCTTCACCTGTTTCAATCAAAAGGAAGGAAGGGTTTTGAAGAAAAGTTAAAAATAAAATTATTTTCCAGGTCAAGAAGAAGGAAAGGGACATAAAAAGAGGACGAAATTTCTATATTGTTTGATATATATGAAGGATAGAAGATAGATAGGAGTAAAGGGTAAAATTATAAATAAATTGGGTTAAAAAAATTAAAGATTTGTTGACTAGAATTTATATGCAAATTTCAATGGCGTATGTTTTTACGAATAGCATGCAGAAAGGAAATTAATGTAATTTTTCTGAGAAGATACATAGTAAAGAGGGGTCAATATTGGGTGAGTAAATCAGATTCAATGTTTAATAGACACGTTTTCCTTCCTCTCAATTTCGCCTTCTTTTGATTTTTTCTTCTTTCTTCCTCTCATCAGGACATCACTGCTACACATTATTAATTATACTTCTAAAATACTAAGTCCATGCCATGATAACGTAAGGGTAATACCAAAATGCAACTAAAAGAATTATCAAGTCCAATTATATTTAATGCACTCAAGGTCAAATACATCGCTAATAACGTTAAGAGCAATGCCTAAACAAACATCCACAACAGATACACAATAAGCACTAAAGCATTAAACTCCTATGGCACTAGGAGAACATCAAAATTAGACAAGCACAAAACCAGCAAACATTCAAATCATCAAATTTCAAACAAGTGCAGGCCCCAAAACTCCTAGATCGGCCAACCAGAATAGAATATCCAACCTCAGGCCATTCAGTTTCAAAGAACCACCATCCGCCTCCCCAGTATGAACTACACTTGTTATCTGCACCTTTCATGGTGTGAACAGTCACTAGAACCCACCTTCCATTTTAGTGATTATAACACTAAATAGGTTTTTTTTTTTAAAGCCTGACCAGAAAACAAAACCCAGATATATAACTAAATTAAAGGGAAAAAAAGTTAAAATTCACCAAAAGTTTCTCTTCTTAAATAAATACCAGTTCCCGTCTATTCTCTCTTTTAGAGTTTTGCTTGTCCTTCTTGGCACACAAAACCCTCTCTTTTTTTTCTCAAGTTTCTGTCATATTTTTATTAAAAAACCACACCCTAATTAGGGCACCCTTAATAAAGCATTCTTTAAAGTAATGTCTTTGTTTCTACTTTAGAGACTTACTTCCCAACCATTATCTGTTCTTAGAATATGATTAAAAAAATGTAAACTAGAAACATCAAATCATGGTATTAATCTGAAACGGACATCATATATATATACAATTTCTAAGATCGTTGTTTTGCTGCAATCATTAATATTGTATATGTTCTAAAAGCTGCGGAGATCAGGGAATACAGTCAGATTATCAACACAAGGTTTTTTGTTGGTATGCAAGTCTAGATAAAAGTATTCAAGTCAATTGATTGACTGGTTCTTACATACTAAAATATAGACTTGTAGTTTTGTTTTTAGAATTCAGAACAAGGTTAGGTTTGAAAAAGTATGCTAAAAGATCCTTCAATAAAAGAATGAGGCAGACTATCTTCCTCCTATAACACAATTACAAAAAGAATTTAGTGCATTGATTATATTGGATCATGGTTGTTCAAATGGATTGAGTTAATGGAGAAGCACTCGTTTCATATAATATAAATCTATGCATATATAATTGGAAAAGAACAATAAAGTGCTCTCTGATAAGCAGTTACTAAGAGACAAAAAGAAATAAGTGTCCCCCACGTTATTATATAGTTACAGCTTTGGACATTTTATGAATTGAAAAACAAACTTTCATCTCATCGGCTGCTATGTAATCTTTTACAGGCTCTGGCTAGTATTTTCTAGCTCACTTTATGTACCCCTGTCTGCAGCCCTCAACTTCTTTCCTGAGACTAGAAGTTTTCATAAAGTTTTCGCTCTCACTCCGCTGAATCAGATTTTTTTAGGATTTATTACTTTACTTGTTTCTTTTTTCTTCTCTTTCCTCTCTTCGTTTCGGCTTTTTTCTTACTTGAACTAAACTTCTTAAGCTCATTGTCTGCTCTATCGTTTCCTTCGATGATAGACTTCCTCGAACAGTTCTGCAACTTATGCGGAACATGACACAAGAAGCACTTTATTAGCTTTTTCTCGCTTTCAGCTTCCTTAGCTTCAACAGGCTTGAACCAAGTACCAAGGACTTACTAACCGGGTTTTTTTTTAAGCGCGGATTTCTTCAAATATTTCTTTAACATGTGTGGACCGTCGTAGAGAAAAAATTTCAATTTGTCCCTTTTCCTCTTGGATTTTTTCTTTCTAACTCGTGGTTTTCCATTACCACAATTGTAACTGTTGCCATTGCCATCGTCATTGTTTTCATTGTGATCATTTTCACATTCGCCCCTTCTTTCGAATTTGGAAGGCTAAAGTTTATCTTTTCCTAAATCAAGTTTAACTACGGATTCCGCTACTTCTAACAACTTTTGGATACCTTTTTATTCCACCTCCTGACTAACTTATGGCTTCCATTCTTTCTAAGCAACAATCAATATTTTTTTCTCGGTCACACTTAAAACTTGGAGCATGAGTTAGATCTAATCTTTCTTGACTTTCTTGTTGGTGTCTCTATGTGGCGAGCTAGGCTGACTGATGGATTGGGTCTTTTAACCGGGTGATCTGCAAGGCAAAGAAAATTAAAAAGCATCGGACTTTGTGCTTCAAGATGCCTTTCGATGGTCAAGTTAGTGTTGTAGCAAGAGGGAAAGCCAGATATAAGATGATAATGGTGAAACAGAATAGAGATTATACCTGAATTAGTATCTATAGTAGATCTTCAGCTGCCTGTTTGTGCCCAGATCTACTGGTTGGCCTGTTGTGATGTCTCATATTTCATGGAGCTGTTCTAAGCATTTATTAGACCTTAATTGGATATTGGTGTATGTAGGTGTAGGTATAACATGGATTATTGAACAGAAGGAAAGGAACCAAAGTCCAAAGATAAGAATGAGAGAAGGGCGAAGACAAGTTAGAGAAAGAAATTGAAGGCAATAAAAATAATAGTAATAATGCTGCTGCTTGGATTTGAATTAGAGAACAAATTCCAGCAAATATCTAAAGTAGATTGAGATTGATAAGGATTGACTTCGAAGTTTGTCTAACTTGCCATGCGCTTCTCTAATGCTTTCCTTGGCTTCTGGGTTTCTTTTATTAATCTCTCTTCTTCTTTGGGTTTTGGCTGTGAGGCAATTTATAAGAGAGGAAAACGCTGTTAAACACGGAGCCTACACGGTTTAGGAAAATGAATAGAAGGAATTTGGGGGAGAGTGCTGAAATGGTGCATGGGATGGGATGCTACGCGGTTCATTCCTGGAATCTCAACTAACACCACATAGGCTAGACCACTCACCTCTAACCCACAACAAACCCCTTGTTTCTTATATAGAAGAAGCACAACTCGTACAATCAAAATCCTAAGCTGCCACGTGAGCTATGCTTGCAGAACCATCTCCAGACAATAGATCACTAAGGTAGACATGGAGGCTTTAAAATGAGAGTCTGGGGACATGGGTGAAGGGAAGGGAGAAAGAAACGCAACGAGAGAAAGAGGGAACAAAACCAAAGAAAAAAAATGATAGTGAAAAAATTGGTTAAATTTTGCCATTAGTCCTTGTACTTTTATTTGGTATAATCTCTATTATGTGAATTTAATCTCTATACTTTTATTTGGTCATTTTTACTCCTTTTACTTTCTGAAATTTAAAATTTCAGTCATCACCAAGCAATAATTGTTAAATTCATTAAGTAAAGTTCTGTTATTTCTAAAATTTAATTTGCCAAATATATTGTGATACATATAATGTCATGCCAGCTTATTATTTTCATATATTACTCACTAAAAATTCAATTAATGTATTAACGACAGTATTTGTGTCAAGACTGAAATTTCAAATTTCAAAAATATAAGGACTTAAAATGATCTAATTGGAGAAAATGGACTAAATATATAATTGTAAGTATAGTACATGACTAGTAATTGAATTTTAACCAAACAAATTTAATTACTAGACTAAAATTTTAAATTTTGAAAAGTACGAAACTAAAATTGACCAATTCAAAAATATAAAGACTAAAATTGATCAAATTAAAATACAAGGATCAAATCTACAACTTTTACAAATTACAATGACTAATAGGAGACTTTATCTGAAAGAATTTATGTATTTAGAAATATTTTTTAGATTCATCTCCGACCAAATAGAAAAAAAAGTAATATTATTTAAATAATTGTTTTATTTAATTTTAAATTATATATTAAAATTGGTTTTAAAATATTGACCAATGGACCAGAAAAGGCCCATTTCTAAACAAAATTACGGAAATGAGCCAATTTTTTCAAAAATAAATAGGAATGACCTGTTTTTAAAAAAATGCGCTGAGCTGGCGTCGTTTTCAGGGAAAAAGTAGAAAAGTGCGTCCAGCTCAAAGCTTTTTCCCTGATGACATATAAAACACGCTGACATAGAAGCGTTTTATTAAAAAGCGTTCACGTGGGCGCGCTTTTGCTTGTGTTTTCCTAGTGCCAATTAGGATTTTTAATTTTTAATTATTTAGGGTTAATGTTAGGATTAGGGTTTATTAAATTAATGTTTATGGTTTTTTTATTTTTTAAGTGTTTAAGTTTAGGGTTTTATTTATTTATTAGGGTTTAGCGGTTCTGAAAAAAATAGTTTTGAGGGGATAGGTTTTGAAGAAATAATTTTGACGATATGGGTTGAGTTTTTTAGAGAAAAAATGCTCTAAGTAGGATGGATAGTCAGCAAAAGTATTGAAAATACTTCCAACTGGACGCCTTTTTTAGTATTGCTGCTTTTGAGAAAATAAATTTGATAAGATGATTCTGAAAAAATATCTTGAGATTTTCGAGATGAGGTTTGTGGAAAATGCCTCGAATAGTAGGGGCTAAAGTTTGTAGATGAAAAACGCTCCAAGCAGCACTGTCAGCAAAAGTACTGAAAACGTTTTCAGCTGGATACTTTTTTCAAGACTGCTTTTAATAGTGCGTCATGCTTGGAGCGTTTTTCTTCTACAAATTTCAACCCCCACTATCTGGGGCATTTTACAGAAAGGAGTGGGATGCATTCCCTTAGGCTATAAATAACCCATATTTTAGCCTTTGATGGCATAAGTTGGAGCAATAGAAATTGAAGAAGTTCAGAAGAATAGAAGTTGGGGTTTAAGGTATAAGTTGATTTTTCATGTTAATATTTATATGAAGCATTATATTTATTGCATAATGTTTTATTTTTTGTGTTAATATTTCGTGTTTTGAATTTCTTTCGGCAGATAAATTTGTTGGAAATGAGTGGACGAATTAATACTATTATTTATTACAAGAACAGCGTGACCTTTTTATCAGAGAACACGACACGACTGACTTTTAACTAGAACATAGAGTTGACAGAACTTCATAAAAGAATTAGGCAAAAAATCTTTGGATCTATTACAATGTGAGTTTCATCTATTAAGTATCGATTTTGTGTTTCGGTTGATCCGGTGAGATATGACTTATTTGTTATTAAAGGTTCTTGAGGCTTAGAGGCGATGGTGCAGAAGCACCTTGAAAGTAGATCACCATTTCTTGAGTTATATGTGGAATTTTCAAAACTGGATGAAGGACTTGCGACTTCAACATCTCTTCCTATCCGAGAGGTGAAAACGATTGAAAATGTCGATAGTACAACCACTCTGTTAGAAAGTTCCCATTATGATATCCCGGGATCATCAATGGGAGGACACTCATCCCTTTCAGCCTTAGATTTCAATCGTAGGAGGCAGAACATCGAACCATCAGGTTTTGGTGATACACGACTCTTGCACGACACTCAGTTAGTGGATGGGACATGCACCTTGGTGGGTCGATGTTCAACGCTGGGAATATTTACTAGGGAATGGAATCATCTTCCAGCGGTTGGTAATCGACATGTGATTTTGGACATTTTGGAACGTACACTAGAAGGGATGATTTACTCCCTACGACGTCCACTGGCGAGTGGACCTCCAACATGGTAGATGTTAGAGTGTCGGAGAATGAAGATGACAACGAATGATAATACTCTAAAATGACATACTTTTATGTGTTAATTGCATATATATTTTGAGTATGATCTTACTAATTTGGGCTTTTTATGGTTTTTTATCTTGTAGGGACTAAATTGTAGGAAAAATGAAATTTAGGGGCAAAAAGCTTGAATTTGAAGAAAAAATAGGTCAGCATACGAAATAGGAAAGAAGTGGTGCAAAAAATACAAAGTGTGAAAGACTTGGGGGCAAAAAGTCAAAGAAGAGATTTAAACATAGGATTCTATTTAAATTTGAATTTTATTAGGATTATTGTTAAGATTTTTATTTAGATTTAATTTTAGCTTTTGTCTTCATTTATCCTTTAGAGTTTAAATAGGAAACAAACTAAGCTTTCTATGTACTATAAAAGAGGATCAAGTGACACAAATTAGACTATCTTTTTTATAAAAACTCTGTCTCCTTAAAGCTCTTAGCTTTTGTTCTTTTATTATTCAATAAAATTTCATTTGATTAAACTTATTTATTTTTTCCCAAAAAGCATGAGCCACTAAACTCATCTAGCTAAAGGTTGTTGAGATTCTCTAAAATAGGTTCATGAGGCTTAGAATTTGCACTTAGCCTTCTCAACGAGTATTCATCATTTCTCCGCATTATGAGACTGACGCTTCCATCCATGTCCTTCCAAAAGTGATCTTTTCATCTTGTGCAAAGGCGGCCGCTTTGTATGTTTTGGGAAGGTTGTACAACCGGTTCGTTAGCTTACTGCGTCAGTAGTTTTCGAGCCCAAGAGACAAAATTGCATCACATTCGCCATTGAGAAGTGATGATCTAGTGTAAGACTGTCCCACAAAAGTGACGATTGGCTAGAGTTAGGTTCCTCTAAATTGTAAGGCTAAAATCTAAGTGGAGTTGGCGGTCGTAGGCGTCCTCTTCCACTATAACTGGCTTATTTTGTTATGAGAAAGATCACCTAAAAGCCTAAGATTGAACCTAAGGAGGATTGAGATAACCGGAGGCTGGAATCTCTCAATCAAAGAATCTCTTTTCTCAATTCTGTTTCTCTTTACAATTTAGATTTCGATATATACAATTTCAACCCCTCCATATTTTTAATTCTTTTTTTTTGTTTTTTTCAGGTACGCTGCTTTTTCTTGGGCACGACTGTGCTCGGGATCTCCAATAATAAGAAGTTGTGCAAATCCAGTCTCTGAAGATTTGACCCTACTTCTCTTATACCATTCTTTTTCATTATTTCATAGGGATAGGTTACTTTTGGTGCTTTCAACTACACACCAATGAATCCAATATGGATCCACCCCGAGAGCCTAGTGCCGACAGTTTAGAAGTTAGATTATTTTCTGAACCAGATCCTGTCCCAACTAAACCTGAAGACAGTAAAGAGGGTAATGAAGATGAAGAAGAAGAAGAAGAAGAAAAAAGATCCATGATTTACAGCGTACTCGCTGCTAGCCCACATGCATAACGTCAATCTTTCGGTAAAGGATGCGTTGGAGTTTGCAGACTTGCCACACAGGAGGCCTAGCCACAGAAGTGCATCGTCAGGTTCAGGTAATTTGGAAATGGATAGGAAGTCTTCCAGTAAAGGTGATTTTCTCACAGCATTGAAGCGATACAACATCAAGAACGGGGTTAACTTCTACGTGGTTAAATCCAAATCTGAGAAGTTCGATGGGAAATGTGCAGTGCGAGACAACAATTGCTCATGAAAAATCATGGCTTTTGTTAGGAAGAAGATAGGGTTATGGATGATTAAAAAGTTTTACCGGTCCGTATAATTTGCCTCTGGTACATTATTACTAGGTTTTTAAGGTTTTATTTAAGGTTTAAAGTTATTTCCAATTAATTTGACGTACTCGTGGGGTTGCAAGTGTTTCACGGGATCATTCGAAGTTGGATTCAGATATGATCGCGGGCCTAATACTACCGATGGTGAAAGTGGATTCGATAACTAATGTGTCAGTTTTAATTGCAAATATTCGTAGCCAATTCAACTATAAGCCTTCGTACCATAAGGCGTGGATAGCTAAGCATAAGGCCTTGGAGAAGATTCACAGTGGGTGAGACGCGTTATACAACGAGGTATGGTAGTGGTGTCAAGTGCTGGAGAGGTACGTACCTGGTTGCGTAACAGATCTTATAACGGGTCTCGCATACTACAACGATCATTTGTTCTGTGGGTACTGAGTGTTCAAGCATCTGTTTTGGACCTTCAAACAATGCACTTATGAGTTTTGAGTCCAACTTACACCCCTGACCTAAGAAGGCCACGTGAAAAAAACAGCTTCCTTCAAGTATGTTTCGATCAACAGTGATGGAAGACTGGGTAGATACGAATGTGGCATTGTAAAATTTGATCTTCCACCTATTTACATAAAAGTTACAAAAAAATATTAAGTTCAATTATAATTATGAAATAAAAAACTTTAAAAATTTTTAAAAAATTTAAAATTTATTAAAATTTATTCTTACCTTTTGCAATTGATTGATGGAAACGTGTTCGCCATCAAGACATATCAAATACCCGATAATTTCTAAATTGAACATGAACAAATTTTAATAAAATACTATTTCTTGGAATTACTAATAAAAATAAAAAAATTAATTTAGATAAAAATAAAATTTAGGAAAATAATTTGAGAGTTTTTGAGAATTGTGAAAAATTTGAGAATTTAGGAGAGAATTGTGAGAATTGTGTGTGAAAATGTGTGTGTGGGGGGGGGGGGGTTTATACTTTTCTTTTTGGACTGGTGGGGGTCCAATGGCTAGTTCAAATAATAGTTGGAAAACAGGTAAAAGCATGCCCACGTGGACACTTTTTAGTAAAACGCTTCCACTTCAGCGCATTTTACATGTCATCAGGGAAAAAAGCGTTAAGTTGGACACGTTTTTCTGCATTTTCCCTAAAAATGACGCTAACTCAGTGTGCATTTTTTGTAAAAACGGATCATTTCCGTTATTTTTGAAAAACTAGCCCATTTCCATAATTTTTTTGGGAATAGGCCTTTTTTGGTCAATTGGTCTTTAATATTTACTTATAATATTTAAATGAGTTTCAAACAATCTAATGGTTAAAGGTTATGCATTGGCACTTTAAAATTTAGGTTTTAAGATATATTGATTTTATTTTCATATTTTTTCTTGTGTCGTGCCATATATTTAATTTTTGTTGCATTTTAATTTATCTAATATTTATATAAATTATCATTATTGTTATTCCCTATTCGTATCAAGGCACGTGGTAAGTGAAGAGGACACCTAAATAGTAAAACAACTATTAATAAGTTGGAAGATCATCCGCAAGCCATTTTTCAAGATGACCATTTAAACAACCACATACTATCTGTTGTTTGAGTCCATGAGCTATATCGGGAACATGAAGTTGTTGATCACCAAATACTGCTCCACACCATCAAGTTTGAATAAATGATAGAACCTATCTCATCACAGACATACTCATTCCATAGAAGATATCCACCCTACGCGTTCTGTAATGATGGCTTAATGATAAATCCAACACGTTAACGTTGCCTTACATAGATACCTTGCCTATAAATACCTCTAGGAACGAGGAAGAATAGACTCTTCTAATATACTAAGCTTACATTTTGTCAATCTCTCCACTTCGTCTGGGTGAACCGGACTCCATAATAACCACCACCTCTCCTCTATGTTCTCTCTTTATTGTATCATTGTATCAACAATTATTATTATAATATAATTTTAAATTTATTTAAACATATTAAAATGTATAATAATAAGTGTTATTTTTGAGCATTGGTTAAGATAAAGGCCCTCGGTCTTTGAAGATTCATGGTTCAAGTCTGATTAACTATGTGTGAGTCTCTAGTCTCATTATGTACCTATATATGCCATGTATAGTCCAACTTCACTGAAATATTCTTACTTTAATTTCTTTTATCAAAATTTTCTATTAGTTTATATATTATGCATAAGTTATGGATTTAGTCTCTAGAATCTATTTTGGTTAATTTTAAATCGTATACAATTTTAGTCCTAATCTAAATGGTAATAGTTAAATTTGCTAGGTCAAATTCTAATTTTATCATTTTTAGTCTTTATATTTTTCAAAATTTAAAAATTTTAGTTTAGACTCAAATGATAAACCGTTAAATCTATTAACCAAAATGACTTGGCTTATTTGTGAATATTATGTGAAAATAACAAACTAACATGCATAAGATTTTGGAAATAAGAAAATTTAACAATTATGGTTTAGCTTGCACTAAAATTTTAAAATGCGAAAAATAGCGAAACTAAAATTAACTGAATTAAAGAATAAAGACTAAATCCGTAATGTATGTATAAAACAAGTCCCAATACGAGAATTCGACCATTCTCTTCCGTTTTCCTTTTCAGTTCAATTTCCTTTTCGTTTTTGTTACAAAAGCGGAACCCCAATTTGCCCCGAAACAAAAAGGCCCAAAAGCAGCCATGAAACAGTTTAATGTGCAATGATTCATAACTCAGGAGGCCTAATATTGGAACCGACAACAACTCTACAAGACATTCGACAAAGCTCACAACATTTTACAGGACATAACACAAACACAACTCAAACTATTAGTTGCAGTTCA
The DNA here is from genome assembly GCF_025698485.1 of Gossypium arboreum. NCBI lineage: Eukaryota > Viridiplantae > Streptophyta > Magnoliopsida > Malvales > Malvaceae > Gossypium > Gossypium arboreum. Next base: position 108,458,621 of record NC_069070.1, on the reverse strand, counting down.
AAACTGGTAATGTCTTCGACTCTGAGTTCTTCCACCACCAAAACACTATTAGCTTCACTCCACCTCGAATACGCCAAATTCAGACCTTTTTCTATTCTGGGTTTATTTCAATTTTCCACCACTACCTCAAAACCAGATGACCAAAACGCCACAGTCAAAAACCACTCGCAATTCTCCGGTAATTCTTCTTTACTTTCGTTATGCTTAATGTTTTCAACGTTTTGTATGAAATATATGTTTCTTACTATGAAGTCTTTTTTTTTTTGAACTTTTTTTTGGTAGAATTGGAGAACAGCATATATACAATTTTAACTATAGACCGTTGGGAATCACTGAACCACATGAATTACAAGTTGGCTTCTTTGAGGCAAGTTCATGGAAGGCTAGCTTTGAAATTTCTCAACTTTTTTATCAACCAACCTGGTTTGGAACACAATCATCTCACTCATGTACTTTCAATCACTACCCATATTCTTGTTAGAGCTAGAATGTATGACTCTGCTAAATCATTGTTGAGGCAATTGTGTAAATTGGCTGTAGGGTCAAGGTTTGTTTTTGGTGCTTTGATGGATACATACTCTCTTTGCAATTCAAACCCTTCAGTTTTTGATCTATTGATCAGGTTTTATTTGAAAGATGGAATGATTGATAATGCTTTGGAGACTTTTAATTTGATGCGGTTTCGAGGATTTAAGCCGTCGGTTTATACTTGTAATATGATGTTAGGTTCAATGGTGAAGGATGGGAGAGTTTTTTCAGTTTGGGAATTTTTCAAGGAATTGCTTGATTTGAAGATTTGTCCTAATATAGCTACTTTTAATATATTGATCAATGTTTTGTGTGTCGAAGGGAAGCTCGAGAAAGCTGTTTATTTGCTGAGAAAGATGGAGAATAGCGGTTATGTTCCAACTATAGTTACGTACAATACTTTGCTACATTGGTTTTGCAAGAAGGGGAGATATAAATCAGCCTTTGAGCTGATTGACCGTATGGGGTCTAAGGGTATTGAAGCAGATGTATGTACATATAATATGCTTATTGACAATTTGTGTAGAAATGATAGAAGTGCAAAAGCTTACTTACTGTTAAAAAAGATGAGAAAGAGAAGGATATCTCCCAATGCTATTACCTATAACACTCTTATTAATGGATTTGTTAAGGTGGGAAGTATTGGGGTTGCTACTCGGATTTTTGATGAGATGGCATATTTTAATCTCTCTCCAAATGTTGCTACTTACAATGCTTTGATTGAAGGGCATTCGAATGAGGGTAACTTTGAAGAAGCTTTAAGACTCATGGATATGATGGAAAAAGTGGGATTACGGCTTAATGAAGTCAGTTATGGAGCGCTTTTAAATGGGTTGTGCAAGCATGGCAAATTCGATTTAGTGAGAAGGTTTTTTGAGAGAATGAGGACAAATGGGATGGGTTTTGGATGTATACCATACACTGAGATGATTGACGGACTATGCAAAAAGGGGTTGTTCGATGAAGCTGTACAGGTGTTCCATGAGATGTTTGAGGAGGGTGTGGCTCCTGATATTATCACCTTTTCTGTGCTTATAAATGGATTTTACCAGGCTGGGAATATAAAATGTGTAAAAGAAATTATATGTAAAATGTATAGAGCTGGATTTAGACCTAACAAAGTTATTTACTCCACATTAATCTACAATTCTTGTAAGATGGGACTTGTCACGGAAGCGTTGAAAATCTACAGAATTATGAATTTCAGTGGTCATGCTGCTGACCATTTTACTTGTAACACGTTGGTTGGTTCTTTGTGTAGAGATGGAAAAGTTAGAGAGGCTGAGGAATTCATGCGTCACATGAGTCGGATTGGTCCTAACCCTAACTCCATCACATTTGATTGTGTTATAAGTGGCTATGGAAATTTGGGTGATGGGCTGAAAGCGTTTTCTTTGTTCGATGAGATGGTTAAATTAGGTAATACTCCCAGTTTTTTCACATACGGCAGCCTACTAAAAGGACTATGCAAGGGTGGAAATCTGGTAGAAGCGAAGAAATTTTTGAACAAGCTGCATTACATTCCTTCCGCTGTAGATAACGTTGTCTACAACACTATACTTGCTGGGACTTGCAAATCAAGGAATATGTGGGAATCAGTGGCCCTTTTCGAGGAGATGGTTCTGTTTGGTGTTCTTCCTGATAGTTATACATATACCATCCTTCTCAATGGGTTATGTAGAAAGGGAAAAGTTGCTGCTGCCCTTCTATTTCTGGGGAAGCTGATGGATAAAGGATTTTTTACTCCAAATCAAGTTACGTACACCTGTTTAGTTGATGGTCTTTTCAAGGCAGGCCAATCAAAGGCTGCTTATTATTTTTATAAAGAGATGGAGCAAAAAAGCCGGTATCTTGATGTTATTGCTTTTAATGCTGCTCTAGATGGAACCTCAAGGAGGGGAAAATTGACGAAGGTAAATAATCTGTTTTCCATGATGAGAAGCAAAAGCTTATGCCCCAGTTTGCCTACGTATAATATTTTGTTGCATGGATATGCTAAGCAAAAAGACATACGGACTTGCTCTATTCTTTTTAAACTCATGATCAGTAGTGGTCTTTTGCCTGATAGATTAACATCCCACAGCCTTATTCTTGGACTTTGCAAGACAGCCATGTTGGATGTTGGTATTAAAATCTTGAAGAAGATGATATCTGAAGGTGTTGAAGTTGATCGATTTACATTTAACATGCTTATCAGCAAGTGTTGTGAAAGAGGTGATACCGGAAAGACCTTTGATTTGGTTAATGCTATGAATCTTTTGCGAATATTTCCTGATGCAGAGACCCTCAATGCACTCGTTATTGGTCTCAACAGAAATCTTGCGCTCCAAGAATCCCATATTGTTTTACATGAAATGGCTCACAAGGGTTACCTTCCCAAGGGAAAGCAATATATTACATTGATTAATGCTATGTGTAGAGCTAGGAATTTGCAAGCAGCATTGGAATTGAAGGATGAAATGACATCACTTGGTATCACTTCCCCTGATGTTGCTGAGAGTGCTATTGTACGAGGACTTGCCCTAAGTGGGAAAGTTGAAGAAGCAATATTGGTTCTTGATACAATGCTCCGGAAGCAACTTGTTCCAACGGTAGCTACATTTACCACCCTAATGCACATGTTATGCAAAGAGAGTAACATTGCCGAGGCTCTAAAGTTACGGAATAAAATGCAACTGTGTGGTCTGAAACTTGATGTTGTTGCTTACAATGTCATCATTTCCGGTCTTTGTGCTAATGGGGACATAGCTGCTGCTTTTGAACTATATCAAGAGATGAAACAAAATGGTCTGTGGCCCAATGCCACAACTTATACTGTTCTAGTTGACGCTCTTCTCATCGAGGGTAGTAACCCTTCTACCAGTGATGTGCTTTTAGAGGACTTAAAGGGTAGGGGAATCATATCTTGTGATTGGGATGGAAGTACGGAGCAGTTTCAGAAGGCATTGATAATTGCCAAGAAAAGGTTTAAGTACTTGAAGCAGAATAAGAGGAAATGGCATTGAAGACAATCGGGAATGTGAAACGATGTTGTTGGTTGCTGAAAATATAGACCAGTTTTCTACAGATCTTCTTATTGGTTAGCTTCAAACTTTTACTTCCCAACCAGTCGTGGCATTCTGATTTGGTTTGTGTCAAGTCGTCTATCTTTTGGTCATTTATGGACTATTTTTCTATCACATTCAACTTATACCTTATAAGCTTTCTTGGGCAGGATTCTTTTTCCTTTTTGTGATCATGAAGCCAGAAAGCATAGGTAGACATTGATTCACTTATGTGTCAAAATAGGACTGTGAACCAACGGAGATACATCATAAGAAGACTGTCTTCTCTCCCTTTCTCTTTGCTTCAAATTCCCTTGAACTGTTCAGACCTGAGCAAAATTTAACCAATTTTAAAACACTTTGAAAGGAAAAGTTCCTGTTTTTGTATTGTTCCGCATGTATTTACTGTCTTGTTCAATACAGTTCTTATCAATTGATTATTGGTTTAGGTTTGTCTCTTGCCATTGATAGCGTTGGAAACAAATATGGAAGACACAATCATGCCGTTGCTGTAGGTGCGGGAACGATGAATTTCTGGTGAATGCCCCTCTAATCGATGTGGTGTTGGACCAGATTCCTTTCTTCAACAACATAATGCAATGTTATTGTTTTCATGAGAACAAGGATTCCTTGTAATAAAGATAGGGGGGGCAAGAGCCTGTTTGATGAGTGATGAAGCCTGCTCGTTTAGCAAGCTTAATGAATTGTGCTTGATAATGGAGGCAAAGTGTATATAGTGCATGTAAATTTGATTGGTAGGTTAGATTCTATAGATTTCCCATGTTACAAAATGTTGTATGCTGTTCTTGAATGACTGAGTGAGACAAAATCTAGCAACATTAACTAGGAATATATGGTCAATGTAATTATTCTTATTTGTAACATGTTCTTTTGCTTTTCTGATTTTATTTGTTTTTCATGACTGGTATTATGCCTAGACGAATGATGATGAACGTGTTGGTAGTAATGACGGCAATTGAAGCTAGAAAATGCTACAGCAACCAACCAGTTTTCTAAGAAAAATCTTCAACAAAAGGAATTGTAATAATAATAGTAGTAATTGCTGTAATAATAGTATATGTCAGAAGAAAAAAAACGTTTGCCAGCTCATATTACTGGTTCCGTTATCCATGCCCGGGCTCCACGTAATCACTGGCTGATTGAGTAACGAGTCTAACGAGTTAACGACTCAGTTTTCCTATTCATCCCTTTCTCCCCACCACCGTACCTTTCCATTAACCGTCCAAACTAACGCCGTTTATCCCGATTCCTATTTTTTCTCCTTCTCTTCCTTCACATATTCCTCCCAAAAAATTCTCTTCTTTCATTCTCTCTCTAAAAGCTCTCATTCTCTCGCTCTCTCTCTCTCTCTCTTTCTTCACAAGAAAAGTTTTTCTCTCGTGAATCCATGTCGGTATGTAATCTTTTCTGGGTTTTTTACTCTTTTCATTTCTGTTTTAAATTCATTTTAAAACAAGGTTTAACTTTGTTGTCTGATTTAATTTTTTTCCCCTTTTTTTAGTCTTTGAGCTTGGGATTGTTCTGATTCATGGATTTTTGGGTGTTTTTGATTCTGGGTTTTATTTATTTTCATTCTATCTAAAAAGAGAAAAAAAATCAGGTTTGATTTTGTTGCTGATGCTCCTGTTTTATATTTACCCTCTCATCTTTCTGTTATTGCTTCCTTTGATCAGTTTTGCTGGAAGATGTTTTTTTTTTTTTTTTGTGTGTGTGTGTGTGTCTGTTTTTGTTTTTCTTTAACTGATGAACTGAGTACCATTTTAGCCATTTATGTAATGACATGATTTATGGTTGGAATTGTTTTTAAGGTAATTTTGCTCAATTAGACTTTGGGAGATTAGATTAATATTGAATGAAAATGGAATGCGTTATCAAATGGGTAAATTGTTTCAAGGTGTTTTTTGTAATCTTTGTCTAAATAGGATTAATGTACCATTATTTTTTGTGTTTAAAATGTAGTTTCTGATTAATCATTGAAGTTGGGTAATTAAGGAGTAAAAACTAGGATTGTGATAATGTTCTTTTCAGAACACATCAAGTATCTATATATGCCCAGAAGAGAATATTAGCTTTTCTGGGGATATTTTAGAGGGCATGGATTGTTACTTGTATATTATTGGATATTTAATCTGTAACTATCAGCTTGATAGTGGAAGTCATAATCCATAAATTTGTTCATATCCTGAAGTGGATGAATCTTTTGTGTCAACCTGTTCATATTAAATTAACTAGCACTGAGTAATCAGATTGCTTTATGGGATCTATGGCATCATATATTATGTTCCTAAATTATGCTTGGATTTGCATGATTTGATATTACTTTGATAGTTAGTTTATGTAACGTCATGTTCTACTTTTTGGCGGATTCCTTTTTGTCATGTTGCAGGATAAGTTAAGCTTTTCACTTATCTTTCCAAGGATATGATTATTTCTTGTCACCTGGTTGTGGTTTTATATTGATGATGCATATGATTATGAATTTATGTGGTCATTTTTATCTCCACAAATGGTCGTTGCGATTCATACTCAATTATTGCTCATTAGGGAGGCTTCTGTTTGATCTGTTAATTGATTGCACTGTTGCTATGTCGGCATGGCTTTCTTTCATTGTTCTACCCACCAAACGTCTCCCTTGAATAAAAATTGTCGTGTCAATCATTATACCGCTGTTTAAAATAGTTATTTCATGAACCATTTATGATATTTTGTTGGATATCCTATTAGAAAATAGTGATTGAAGTGAATTTCTGTTCTTAGACAAGTTTTTTCGGAGTGCTTTCTCTAGAAAAGTAACCAGTGTTGCTGTTTGGCTAATTTAGGCTTGTAATAATGCAAGCTGCACATGCCTTTTTAGCCCCACCATGCTAATAATCAGGCAATGTGATCTAAGCTCTGCTGAAGTCACTTTTTTTTTAAGGGGTAGGGAGTAAGGGTTGTCTAGGGATTGAATTCGTGAGTAGTGTCAACTGAAGACTTGAACACAAATCCTTTTCTACTCCATCTTGTGGTTTAGTCTACAAAGTTTCATTTGTTTGTTCATAATATTGCAAAGCATGCCAATTAATTTTGTGGTTGTTAAATAAATGGAATTTACTAAGTTGAAGCTGAAGTTATGTAACTCCCCTATAGTAATTAGCAGCTTTGATTTGGCAGTTTCACTGGCATTTTAGATGTTTAGGTTGTATCAGTGATTTTATCTTCAATTGAATGTTTTGCATTCTAATTGTATTTAGCTATTGAAGTAGTTTCTAGCTCAGAATAGAAAAGCTTTATCGCAATGTTTGATCTCAACAGAAATTGTAGTCTATAATGACATTGAAAATGAAAAACATCTAATGTCTTACACTAGTAAGTACCTTGGCTGCTTGAGAATCAATTAAGAGTTGGTTATTATATCCTCTGTTTCCTTTTACCTCCTTTTAGAGTTTAAGAATCATCAATGCCAGACTATTTTCTTGCTTATTGATTGCGGATGAATTGTTCATTTTGTGATTGTAATCTATCTTTACGCTTGTTGAGAACTCTCAGGACTAGCAACTAACTGGCTTGTTACAACTGGTAATTGAATACTTTGTTGCTATTAGCTGCTTGGTGAAACTTATACATACTATAGTTTTGCCAGGTTAAGTTGATAGTTTTTCTGTCTACGTGTTTCGATTATAAGGGTCTTAACGGGACATTTCACTTTTTACTTTGTGCAATAGGAGGAAAAGGGTCGGCCATTGCCAAAATTTGGTGAATGGGATGTCAACGATCCTGCATCTGCTGAGGGATTCACTGTGATCTTTAATAAGGCAAGGGACGAGAAGAAAACAGGTGGCAAGCCTGAGTCACCGGCAAAGTCTGATTCTAATGTTAAGCCTGGAGCTGATCCTGGCAAAACCCAACCTGTAAGTAACATCTAATGACTTGTTCTTGGCATCTAGCTGCATATGTTAGGCAGTGGTGATAGTCTATTCTTGACTGACTGTAAAAAAATAACAATTTGCTTTGGTATTGCTTACAATGATTGTTATCAACTGTTTTTTTCAGAAAAAATGGTTTTGCTGCGTTCAAGCCCCGCCTGCGGAATCTTGACGACGCCCTACTCGTATATGACATAAGAGCTTCCACAAGTATATTGAAGCCCCACCATATATTCCTAAACAAGATAGGGTCTGTAAGGCTTGATAAGCCCTTCTGGATTTTTCTTTGTCGTGTAAAATTTATTTCTGGTGGGAGGGAGAAGTAAAGAAGACAAAACACTTACTGTATCTATATTTATTGATTTGGTGGGATGTTATTAGAAGCTGTGGTATTTCATTGTCTTTTGCCATCCTTGTGTTACAAGCCATAGAGCTGTCACGTGACACATTCCTTCTTCATGTTATACATGTGATTGGTGTGTTTTTCAAAAAATTCTATTTCATTTTGTCTTCTATGCTTATCTTTTACTTTTTCATCCTTTTATTGGGAAAATATTTCAATGGCAGTATGTATATAATATGCATAGGAACATCATATGCCTCTAAAGTTTGCATGAGTAGCAACCGATGGCTGATGAACATAACGAAACCATGGAACCATAAACAATTTTAGCAGAAATAACTTGAACCAATCATATGCTTTATATAGTTTATGTTTACTCAACAATGATAAATCTAAAGACTCAAAAACAGAAAACGTCACTGATTTCATAAATTCATTGTATGTATCAAGTGCCTGAGATGACAATAGTCTGCATGATCCTATAGCTAATGAAACATTGCAGTGCAGTGCTAAAACTAAACCCGGGACATTCCAAGCTTTCGTTCAAAAAGGCGGCGGAGTAGGTAAACTTGAAGAACACTCGCTCCAATTAGTGCTGCAGATTCGTAAAAGGCCTTGTGTACTGCTCTTTTACTCATGGCTTCATTTACTGCATTTATAGTAACAGAGAATCATTAGAAGAAAAAGTAATCAACTGGAAAGGAATCATGAGAGCAATTCAAGCAATGCCTACATTAAAGGGTTCTTTTTCCTTGAATAATATCTATTAGCACCAGCGTCTCAAAAACATATATTTTTTTATCATACAATATTGAGGGAAAGGGAAAGGGGAAAGGGTGACTAGATTTGAACCCATGTCATCTAGTTCTAGCCGAGTCTTGACCAAAAAAAAGAATGGTTTCACCTAAATTCTTTTTCATCCTCATGATATGCAACAAAGCTTAGATTACTTCTATGATTTATAAAAAAAAAAAAAAATGCATATTTACATGTATCGAAACAAACTTTTCAGCCATTCAGTGAGCAAAATATGTCAAAAAGTGACTCCTAGCATACAAGTCTAAAGTATCTAATAAACATAGTCTAGCAACCTAAATCATATAAGTTTTAAAACATAACGAAGTGACACTTTATTGTAATTCACAATTGAATCTAACAATTGTCTCGAATTGATTCAAAGTAAAGGCTTCAGCTACCTATGAGTTTGAAGGTATGGTAACAGATACACAAGTCTCAAAGGTATCAAAGACGGAACATCGTCCACAGCTGTCTGTAATTAAAAATAAAAAAAAGTTTAATACGAATATACCTATTGCCTGACGTTCTGTCTGAGCCTCTAACCAGTGCTGTTCAAACTGGATGTTATAAAGAGCTTCCTCTAACTTAGATATTTGCTCTAACAAAGGGTTGAAATGCTCTGCAGAGAAGCATAAGAACAGCACTCAGTACTCTTTATATTAAAGGTTCGACAGCAAAAGAGAAACATAAAAGCAAACAGAAAACGACTCACCATCCTTTGCATGCTGATCATAGTATGTAAAATGACTTTCATGTACATCAAAGTCAACCGTTTCATAGTAAGGAGATTTATTACTGAAACAGAAACGGTGTATTCCTTTCTGATGAGCAACAAACTCAAATTTCTCACTTATCTTGTCTCGATAGTCTTGAATCTGATCACCGGTAGGTCCCTTCACCTAATAATCGCAACAAGTAGGAAGCAAAATAAGATTGTTAAATTTGAGTTCCTGAAAAATTTATGCAAATAGGCAATTCAAAAGAAAAAGAGAATCTTTATATTCATCTTATCGTTTGACTTGAAAGCACTATAAGTAAAAAATTTTATGACCCTATTTTCAGAATCCAACTTATTCAGATCAAGACGACTTATTACCACCTAAAGCACCATGGAACTTTGTAGAGAAAGAACAACCCCTAATAATCGCCTTAGCAGCTGATAGGTTCCTAAAAGTGGAAAATTTGGAATCTGTTTCCATTTCTTGTCCAATACAAGAGTATATTGTTGATGGACTAGAAACTTATGTTTTTCATGTAATACAAACTATAATTTCAAATTCGATTTTGGACTTTGAGAAAAGGGCTCATAATCAGTATAAGTAATAGAGGAGTCAGATCTGATTTAGATCCACAAGATCACCAATTCTAAAATACTATTCTCTTGCAGTTCACACTCTTAACTATGCCCTAAGTAAGAAACTGAACTACATGCTAGCAGTTGAAGCATAAGGAACGAATGACAATGTCGAAACCAAATTAGCCGTAATAAGGAGAAGAGGAAGCTTACCACCAGATCAACACCCTCATGACTATTATGCCAAGTTGAATCAGCCTTGATGACAACAAACGACACATGAATTGTATCCCCTTCATACTTAACATCGTGAGAGAAGCATTCTTCTCTATCAATTACGAATCTAATTCCATACACGGCATTCAGGCTACACAAGAATGCTAGCAATGCAACAGCTACAAATACAAGGAACCCGATTTTCATCTGCAAATTACATAGTCAACGGATCCAAGTTATGAAACATGATAAACAATATGAATATATTGCACTAGTTTGATTGTACATACATCAAAGTATATAAAATCAAATGCCAAGAGATTAATGCGTTTCAAAAACCACTGGGAACTAAAAAAAACCATGAAAACTAATAATTTATAAACAGTAACAACAGAAATTCCGCGAGAAATTCCGAAACAAGTCATGGAATTGAAAACCCAGAGAAATTCCCACCATCTTTTTTCTTTTTCTTATCTTTCAAGTTCATGATAATTGATTAAAACCAAGAAATTTTTTAACACCAAAAAACATTAAAAAAACTAAAAACTTATTCGAACCTGAAAATTCCCAAGCAAAACCCACAATAATTAAAGCAAAAACAAAGAAGAAAGCATATAAACAAGGTGGGATTAGACGAATGATCTATTCAGTGTATTAGGAAAAAGGCAGGAAAACAATTCAAAACTAGATCAAAACTATGAAAGTCAAAAACAAAAGCTACAAAATTTAATTAAAAATAATAAATAAAGTTTACCTTTTTGGGTGTTTTTTTTTTTCTTTGCCTTATTTGAAGAGTTTAGAAGAAGGTGAAAGATTAGATCTTTCGAGGCGTTTTGAAGACAGAAACAGTACAAGAGATGGAGAGAGAAGAGTTATATAGGAGTTCGGCACTTTTGAAGAGGGGTCTAATGGGGCTGTCTTTGACATGGTAATAATCACCTGTATCACACCTACACAATAACATCTTTTTCTAAGGAAATTCCAGCGTTGCCCTGTTGTCTTTTTTTAATGGTCTTGAAATTTATTTGAAGTTGTTTTTCATAATAAAATTGGTGGTCGAGTGCATTAAATTATTACTTCATTAATTCCATTTATTCGATTAAAATTTTAAAAATTTATATAAGAAATTTCATTTGTTATATATAGATTCGTAAGTCAATTAATCTAACATATTATTCTGGAATGATATTTCATCTAATATTTAATTTAATTCATCCAATGAACTTATTTAATATGATTTAATTTTGAAAACTATAGCAAAAAGAAAATAAATTCTAAATATTTGACTTTATTTTTACTTTACAATTATAATATGTCTATGCTAATATAATCTTTTTCATTTAATTTAATATTAGGATTAACCGAGTTTCACGTGTATAATGGTACCAAATTAAACTTTATGTGTAATTTTGAGATTTATTCAAATTTGAAATTATATATATTTGAAAACTATTTTAAAACAAAATAAGAGAAAAATACTTTAGTATGATAAACTTAAATAGTTAATTTACTTATTTAGGTCTCAAAACTATTATTTTAGAATTTTTAAACTTTTTTATATATTCTTTAGAATTTTATTTTTTATTTTATAATTTTTAAAAATATAAATTGTTGAATTTTTATAAATATTTAGATTTTTATAAATTAATTTGATTTTTTTTGAAAATTTTTAAATTTTTGTTGAGAGTGATCAATTTGTTCATTTTCAAAATTGGGTAGGGACCAAAGGGGTACTTACGCCAAAGTTCGATACGACTCCAACTCTAAACTCAAATTACTTATACGATTTGGCTCAAAAATATCAAATAACTCGATTCAATTAACTCGAAATTTAATATTTTTTAAATTGAACTGAGTCTTGTTCACCGCTAAAACAATGTACAATTAGCTTTTATTAAGGTCTATTGGTTCTGTGTAAATATTATTGGAGAAATGTGTGGAAGGAAAAAACATCAAATTGTTTGCTTGACAGGCAAGGCATGGAATACTTCCCACTACAACATAGATTGCTTTTACTTTGATTTCTAATTATTTTAGATGCCAATGGTGTGCTGCGCTTAGGGAGGATGTGGTGCATCCGATGAGGGATTGCTTTGTGTCCTTTAAGGCATTGAGAAAGTAAGAATTATCTCTAAGAAAGTAAAAAGTATGCATTTTGATTTTTTTCATCTATATTTTGATTTGACACCTTATCTTACCTCATAGGCTACGACTTGTTCGATGAAAAGTGCAAAAGGAAAATGTGATGAAGATTAATACAAATGGAGCCTTTGATGAGCAAGATCAAGCTGATCTTTTGGGCATGTTGGTGAAGGACAGTAATGGATTGGTAGTAGAAGTTTGTGCACATCTAAGCGTAGAGTGTGATGTGTGTAAATATGATGGATACTTGTGCAAATATTGTGGGCTTCAGTATGTGCTTGATCAATGCTTTGTCGGTGTTGTTATTGAAACTTATGCATATTGCCTGATCATTAAGCTTTAACAATATTCAATGGATTTTACTTTGTTTGGTCTTCTTCTAAAAGAGGTTTAGTCTTTAGTTTTAAATTTAGGTAAACTATAAAGGATGCGGTGCATACGATGAGGGGTTGTTTTGTGTCCTTTAAGGCATTAAGAAAGTAAAAATTATCTCTAAGAAAGTAAGAAGTATGCATTTTGATTTTTTTTATTTATATCTTGATTTGACACATTATCTTACCTCATAGGCTACGACTTGTTCGATGAAAAGTGCAAAAGGAAAATGTGATGAAGATTAATACAAATGAAGCCTTTGATGAGCAAGATTAGGCTGACCTCTTAGGCATGTTGGTGAAGGACAGTAATGGATTGGTGGTAGAAGTTTGTGCACATCTAAGCGTAGGGTGTGATGTGTGCAAATATGGTAGATACTTGTGCAATTATTGTGGGCTTCAGTATGTGCTTGATCGATGCTTTGACGGTGTTGTTATTGAAACTTATGCATATTGCATGATCATTAAGCTTTAACAATATTCAATAGATTTTACTTTGTTCGGTCTTCTTCTAAAAGAGGTTTAGTCTTTAGATTTAAATTTAGGTAAACTACACCATAGTCATATATAACTATTAGTGTGTTTTTGTTTTATTCACTCAAATCCAAAAAAAATTATTTTAGCCATTAGTGTTATCTGTTTGATGCTTTGATTAATACTTCATTACATCATTAATGAAATGCAATAAATGAAGACTTATTTAAAATCACTTTGATCACTAACAAGTAAATTACCAAGAGAATATGAGAGATTCTCATATATATATATATATATATATATATTGAATCAATTGCAAGATTCTATTTATAAGACTCGTTATCTCAATTAACTACAATAAATGAAGGCTTATTTAAAAGCACTTTGAAGCATGTTTAGGTATAAGATTTACTTTTCATAAATGGATGGTATTTTAAGGAGTTATGGACCTCCACATTAATAGGATTTATTGTAACATTCCGAAATAGGGCCTAAACGGAACAGTGGTTGCGAAACCACAAATTTAGGGTAAAAAAATATATATATATATATATATATATATATATATTATTATTTTGAGGTTCATGGTATGATTACATGATTGTGTGAAAATTTCGTGATAAAATTCTATGCATAAAGTGCTTAAATTGAGGTTAGGGACTAAATCGAATAATTTGCAAAACTTGCATTCTAGAAGTTTTTAGTATGAAATTATTTTGGAATATTAATTAGGAGATCTTAAATGGTAATTTGACCAATTTTAAGTTCATGGACAAAATTAGGACATGGAAGGAATTTTTGAAAGTTTAGTAAGGAGGGCATTTTGGTCATTTGGTTATTAACATTAATAAAAGGTAAAAAGATGATAAAATTGTATCATCTTCTTCAAGTTACCAGCAGAACCTTACCTCTCTCCATAGCTGGGGTTTCTTCAACTTTCAAGCTTCATAGTAAGTGATTCCAAGCCCCGTTTTTAATGATCTTTACGTTTTGAAGTCCCTAGCTCGATAAAGCTTATGCTAGCAATAATTTAAGTTAGGAATCAAATTTGGAAAAATACCCATAGGTGAAATTTGTGTATTTTGATGTTTTATGATGGAATATGAGGTTTTAAATTATGTTAGACAACTTGTGCTACTTGGTTTTAAGTGAAAACGAGTAAAAAGACTTAATCGGTAAAAATACCTAATAGTCATAAGTACATGTTAGTGTGTGAATTTGATGTTGCCATAGAAGGGAAAAATGATTAGCATGTCATAAAACATAAGAAAATAGGATGAAGTTTAATTTACGAGCCTTGGGGCAAAAGTGCAAATATGTGAAAGTTTAGGGCAAAATGTAATTTTGCCAAAGTTTGAGTAAAGGGTTGTTTTGATAAATGTTGATATTAAATAAGCTAAATTTGCTATTATAGATCAAGAAGAGCGAAATTCGAGAGTAGATCGGGGAAAAGAAAAAGTAAAGGACTAAATTGTAAAGTTTAGTCACATTTTGTATCGAGGTAAGTTTACAGTAAATAAATGCAATATTCTTTTATTTTACATTATTATTGTCAATTTCCAGCATTTATATATTTATGTTATGAAAATATTTAAAGTCGAATTTAAGGTGAAGTGACAGAGGAAAAGTGTTAGAAAGCCCCGGTTGAACCCTAGGAATGTTAGGTTATTAGGGTTGACAGGACAGAACGAAATGAGCCATGTAAGTCCATATTAGTGTTAGAATTAAGTGACCCAAATTCTTATTTAAATAAAATACGATGGAAAATAAAATAAAAGTAAAATCCATATAGAACTAGACTTCTTTTATTTTATTTTAGAATAAGGTTTTTAAACCTTATTAAACTCCATCTATTTTATATTGATTAGGATAAGGTGTTTCAATCCTACTAGAATATGGCTTTGCAAGCCTATAAATAGACATAGTCTATTCCTCTTGTATTAGAGTAAAAATTTTTCGACATAGTGAATTTTCTTCTCTCTCCTGTGGTTTTTTTCCGAAAGGGTTTCACGTAAAATTTATGTGTTCTTTATTTTTATTTATTTTATTCTATTTATTTTTCACAAATTGGTATCTGAGCTTAGGGTTATTCATCTCGATCACGGTAATGGCGTCTTTGAAGTATGAAATTCATTGTTGGATCACAACACCGATTTGCGTTGTGGCAAATTAAGATGCAAGCGCTTCTTGCAGATGGATCTAGAGGATGCCCCGCTAGGATAGATAAGATGCCTTCGACATTAATGATGAAGAGAAGAAGCGTAAGGATCGAAAGGCATTAACACAATTACATCTGCATTTGTCCAACGAAATTTTGCAGGATGTGATGAAAGAGAAAACTGCCGCTGCATTATGGAAGAGGCTAGAACAAATATGTATGTCGAAAACTCTAACAAGCAAGTTGCATATGAAGCAGCGTCTTTATGCTCATCGTTTGGAGGAAGGTGCGTCTGTACACGAACACTTAATAGTGTTTAAAGAAATTCTCTCAAACTTGGAGGCCATGGAGGTTCAGTATGATAAGGAAGATCTAGGGTTGATTCTACTTTGTTCGTTGCCCCCGTCTTATTCAACCTTTAGAGACACGATTTTATATAGCCATGAGTCTCTCACGTTGATGAGGTTTATGATTCTTTAACCTCGTATGATAAGATGAAGCATCTTGTGGTTAAACCCAACTCTCAGGGAGAGGGTCTCATTGTTCGTGGGAGACAAGACCGGAATGTTGATGATGATCGTGGTAGAACACAGGAACGGAATCCTCGTGGTAAATCTAAGGGTAGATCGAAATCTTCAAACAGAGGTAAAACTTGCAACTTCTGCAAGAAGAAAGGGCACATTAAATCTGAAAGTGCTATAAACTACAAAATAAGATTAAAAGGAGGTGCGAATCAAAGGGAAAACAACCGAAAATTCGGTGAAGTCGATGTTGTAGAAGACTACAGCGATGGTGAACTTCTAGTTGCTTCATCAATGATTCTAAAGTGGCGAGGAGTGGATACTTGATTCAGTGCACCTTCCACATGAGTCCCAATCGGGATTGGTTTACAACTTATGAAACAAAGATGTCAAGGTGTTGTTTTGATGGGAAATAATGCTTCATGTAAAATCGCAGTGTTGGAACAATTAAAGTTAAGATGTTTGATGGAGTTGTCGAACACCGAGTGACGTGCGGCATGTTCCGAATTGAAAAGAAATTTAATTTCGTTGAGTACTCTTGATTCAAAAGGGCAGATACACAACCGAAAGTGGGGTTTTAAAGATTTCAAAGGGTCCTTGTTGTGATGAAAGGGCAAAGAAAGATTGCCAAGTTATATGTTTTGAGGGGTTCTCTCATTCTTGGTGATGCAATTGTCGCTTCCTCTTCCTTGTCGATGATGATATTACTAAACTTTGGCATATCGCCTAGGGCATATGAGTGAGAATGGCATGGCGAAATTAAGCAAAGAGGACTTCTTAATGGACAAGGAATTTGCAAACCGAATTTCGTGAGCACTGTGTTTTGGGAAGCAAAAGAGAGTTCGATTCACTAGAGGAATCCATAACACGAAGGAAACGTTGGAGTATATCCATTCGATCTGTGGGGGCGTCCGAGTGCCTTCGAGAGGTGGAGCTAATTATATGCTAACCTTTATTGATGATTTTTCCGAAAAGTTTGGGCATTCTTCCGAAGCGAAAAGCGATGTGTTTTCCACATTTAAGTCTTGGAAAATTATGATTGAAAAAGCAGACGGAAAAGCAGATAAAATACCTCCGCATGCATAATGGCTTAGAGTTACGCTCGATGAGTTTAATAGATTGTGCAAGTCGGAAGGATCATGAGACACTTGACGATTCGTCATACTCCACAACAAAAGCGGCGTTGCGAGCGAATGAACGAGCGATCATGGAGAAGGTTCGATGTATGTTGTCAAATGCCAACTTACAAGTCATTTTGGGCGAAGCGACCTCTCGCATGTTTTTGATCAACCGATCTCCATCCGCTGCCATTGAGAAAAGACTCCACAAGAGGTATGGTCCGTAATCCCGCTAATTATTCGATTTAAAGATTTTTGGGTGTCCTGCGTATGCTCATGTTGATAATGGAAAATTGGAACCGAGATCCATTAAATGCGTTTTCTTGGTTATAAAGTGGTGTAAAAGGCTATAAGTTATGGTGTCCTGAAAATAGAAAAGTTGTGATTAGCAGAGATGTTGTTTTTGATGAAACTGCTATGCTACCTAACTTATCTCTTAAAGACTCTTCCAATAAAGAAAACCAAAAGCGGTGGAGCATCGATTAATACGTAATCAACTCCTCAAGCCAAGACAAAAATTGAGAATAGAGTTGCTTCTTCACCGCAATACTCTATCGCCAAAAACAGGACAAGAAGAGAAATTAAACCTCCAAAGAAGTATGCCGAGGTTGATCTAGTTGCTTATGCTTTAAATGTGGTGAAGATATAGATGCTAATCAAGAGCCATTTAATTATTCGAGGCGATTAGTCGTGAAGACTCGTAAAAGTGGATGTTTGCTATGCAAGAGGAGATGGAATCACTCCACAAAAAGCGAACATGGGATCTTGTAAAACTTCCTAAAGGTAAAAAGGTCATTCGTTGTAAATGGGTGTTTAAAAGAAAGAAGGGACTCCGGAGTTGAAGAACCCGGATATAAAGCAAGGCTTGTTGCAAAGGGTTACATCAAATTCGTGAGTGGACTTCACAGATGTGTTCTCTCCAGGTTGTTAAGCATAGTTCGATTCGAGCTTTGCTTGGTATTGTTGCCATGCATGATTTGGAGCTTGAGCGAGTTAGATGTAAAACGCATTTTGCATGGAGAACTTGAGGAAGATATTTACATGCAACAACGAGAGGGTTTTATAGTCTCGAAAAAGAGGACTATGTTTGCTTGTTTGAAAAAGTCCCTTTACGGTTTGAAACAATCACCAAGACAAGGTACAAGAGGTTTGATTCCTTTATGACTTCTCATGATTTCAAAAGAAGTAGTTTTGACAGTTGTGTCTACTTTAAGAAAAATGTTGATGGTTCTTTTGTGTATCTACTTCTTTATGTTGATGACATGTTGATAGCGACAAAAGATAAAAGAGAGATAAGAAAGGTTAAAGCCCAACTAAGTGAAGAATTTGAGATGAAAGATTTAGGACCAGAAAGAAGATACTTGGTATGGAGATTCTCGAGATAGAAAAGCAAGTAAATTGTACCTAAGTCGGAAGGGGTACATTGAGAAAGTTCTTTGCGGTTCAATATGCGAGTGCTAAGCTTCGTTAGTACTCCTTTAGCGACCCATTTCGGACTTTCATCGGCCTTATCTCCTCAATCGATAATGAGATTGAGTACATGTCACATGTTCCATACTCTAGTGCGAGAGGATCTCTCATGTATGCTATGGTTTGTTCACGTCCGTTTATCATATGCGATCGGTCAGATTAGCGATACATGGCTAATCCCGGTAAAGAACACCGGAAAGCGATTCGATGGATTTTAAGATACTTACGAGGCACTACTAATGTTTGCTTACGCTTTGGAAGAACTAAAGATGGAGTTATAGGGTATGTTGATGCTGATTTTGCTGGAGACCTTGATAGAAGAAGATCTCTCACGAGTTACGTCTTTACAATCGGAGGTTGTGCAATTAGTTGGAAAGCCACTTTGCAAACTACATCGCTTTGTCTACCAATCGAAGCTGAGTACATGGCGATTCTTGAGGCTTGTAAAGAAGCTATTTGGTTGAAGGGACTATTTAGTGAACTCAATGAAGACCTTCAAATCAGCACGATGATTTTGTGACGGTCAGTGCCATCTTTCTTACAAAAGATCAAATGTTTCATGAGAGAACAAAACACATTGATATTCGGTATCATTTTGTTCGTGATATTATTGCTCGTGGTGATATTGTTGTGAGCAAAATTAGCACTCATGAAAATCCTGCAGATATGATGACTAAGTCACTTCCTATAACCAAGTTTGAGCATTGCTTAGACTTGGTTGGTGTTCATTGTTGAAGTTAAACCCTTAAGGGGTTTTTGGAAGAGGTGAAGAACTTGTTTATTGAAAGTTCGCGATGAAGAACTTGTTCATTGAGAATTTGTGTCAAGGTGGAGATTGTTAGAATTAAGTGACCCAAATTCTTATTTAAATAAAATACGATGGAAAATAAAATAAAAGTAAAATCCATATAGAACTAGACTTCTTTTATTTTATTTTAGAATAAGGTTTTAAACCTTATTAAACTCCATCTATTTTATATTGATTAGGATAAGGTGTTTCAATCCTACTAGAATATGGCTTTGCAAGCCTATAAATAGACATAGTCTATTCCTCTTGTATTAGAGTAAAAATTTTTCGACATAGTGAATTTTCTTCTCTCTGCTGTGGTTTTTTTCCCGAAAGGGTTTCCACGTAAAATTTATGTGTTCTTTATTTTTATTTATTTTATTCTATTTATTTTTTCACAATTAGAAATATGGCTTTGGAGACAGGATTGAGCCATGTAAGTCCATATTATATATGGCATTGGAGACAGGAATAATTCATGTAAGTCCATGTCAAAGACATGGCATTGGCGTGATATTGATAGACAGAAGCGACCTAGTATCCTTAGTATTCCGAGTGGTTCAACGGGTCAGGATACGAGTTAAATTACAGTGAATTAACAGCAAAGGAAAAGTAGATTATACTTATGAAAAGGAAAGGTCGGGTAAGAAAGAAGGTAAGGGAATAAAGAAGAAGATAGAAATTGAGAAGTAAAGAAATTTATGATGTTAGATGATATTATGCATAATTATCCATTATGTTGAATGTTGTGATTTATTTGCTTGTAAGCTTACTAAGCCTAGTGCTTAATCTCTTTATTTTCTTCTTCTTATAGTACTTATCTAGCCACTCGGGGATCGAAGGAAACGTTGGAGGCCGATCACACTATCAAAGAAATAACTCGGTATAATTAGACGTTTTGTTTTGTGTATGGCATGTATAGAAACTTAGCCACTTTTGGTATAATATGAACAATGAATGATGTGTAAATACTTGCTAGTGATTAGCTAATAAAATGGCCGATGATATGCATGTTTATTAATATGTATGATTGAATGGTGATTATCACATGAAAATTTTGAAAAATGTGAAAGTAACCTAAAAACAGACTCAAGTAACAGCAATGATGTAACTTTGAAAAATCACTAAAAATTGCATAAACATATTTTGAAGATGAATAATATATTAAATTAAATCTTATTATGTCTATTTTCTTATGGAATAAGAAAAATAGGTAAAGGTATTATATTTCATGATATATCTGAGTTTTAGTGAAACAGGGTCAGAGCGATTTCTGGAACCCTGTTTCAACTTTGAAATTCACCATAAATTGTACAAAACTAATTAGAAGGTATACTTTATATGGTTATAATCCTTGTTGAGTCTAGTTTTAAGAGAAACAAACGGCTTAGTGATATGAATTTTGTACAGGAAGAAACATGGTTCGTAGTAACAAGAGGTTAGTGCAGTCGAGTTTTGAAATAGGGGAAACTTTAACTAATAAACTGTACTAATTGGCCAAGTAAAAAATCTATGAAAAAAATTAGTAGATAGATATATGAGTCTAGTTTCAGGAAAAATTTACGGATCTTAATTTCGAGTTTCGGAACTCAAGATATGAATTTTTAGGCGACTACGACGCAGAATGGCAGTACATTCCGAAATGCTTAAATAAACAATTTAAACCTATTTAAGGGATAGAATAAGTTTAGTAATGCCTCGTGCTCGATTCTGGCAACAGTCTCGGGTAAGGAGTGTTACATTTATAACACTCATTCTTAGATATCCATAAAAAAATTATTAAAATGTAAAACCCCTAATCCCTCTTCGTTGATGGATTAAGGTCACATGTATTATTATCAAATCAATCAATTAATCAATTCAAAATTAAAATGTAGGCAATTTCATTCAGATCACAGTAAAAATTACCTATACAGTCCTAAATACGAGTTTACAGGTCCCTAAAAATGATTTAAGAACTAACAGGGGCTAATTTGAAACAATTCTAGAAGTTTAGGGTGAAATCTCAAAAAACCTAAAAACAGGGGACACACGGCCGTGTGACTTTCGAAATTGGGACACACGACCATGTTCCAGCTCATGTAACTCACTGACTTGAGACACACACTGTGTCCCAGCCTGTGTCTCTGCCCGTGTAACTCTAAAACTTGGGTCACACGGCTGTGTGTCAACCCATGTGGAAACTACACTTATGCAATTATTCTACACGTTCAGGGCACATGCCCGTGTATGTTACCCGTGTGTGACATACAACCCTATGATAGACAGTGTACACCTAAATGTACCTTAAAACTCAAGTTTACCAAATTGTGATTACTTGGGAACTAAGCAACCATTTCACCAGCCATTAAACCTATTCAAAGCACAATTAAAAATATTCAAAAATACCAAAACAACCATCTTAGGTGCCTAACCAAAGTACCTTCATCGGTACCTCAATTTATATCATTAAACACACAAGCAAAACAATCAACCATTCAACTTCTATTCATACCACATTTGCCATAATTTAACTCTTTAAATTACCAATTGGAAGCTATGCACATACCAAAACATTAAGCTAAGCTACTATTGTAACACCCCCTACCCGTATTCTGAGCCTAGAATAGGGTACGAGGCATTACCAAACTTAATATGATCAATCATGTAAAAAAAAGCAGCCATAAAATTTTTTCTAAATTAAAAACTTTCATACATATGTTTAACGTCCCTTATATGGGCCTACGGGGCCCAAAACATACATTCAGGGTGGTTCGGGACCAAACTGTAAACGTATGAAACTTTTGCAACACTTAGAAAATTTTCACACTTTGGAGAGTCACACGCTCGTGTTTTCAACCCGTGTAACTCTTTGTTTATAAATTCATCACCCTTGTCAGTCGTACACTTCATATAAATAACAAGAAACGTGTATGGGCTTAATTCTCATTCAATTTCTCATATATATACACACAATTTTCTCATATATATATACACAATTTCACGTTATGTAATCATACAACATATATCAGCCATATCTTTGTAATCTAAATATATTTTCATAACAACTTATCTTGATTTCGACTATTTCATATTTAAGCTTAAATAACCAAAGTATTTGAAATATCATCTTTATGCAAATAGTACACATGAGGTATATAATTCTATAATTATGAATAAACACATTTATCAAACATTTTCCATACTCATATATCAATGTCTCATGTCTCCATATATCAATAACCGTCATTTTCATGAATTCGAGTTCAATTTCATAATTATTTGTCTCGTGTTCAATTTATTCCATATCGAATTTTATTCATTAAAACATTTGAATTATCAATACATATGGACAAGACATTCAAGATGAACAATTATATAATCACAAATGAATTCATTTATCAACCAAGTTCTATACTGTATCTTATCAACTCGTACTTCCTTGTATCACATAATTCCATGTAACACTTACCAAACTTTGTCAAATTAGTGAACGTCTTACAGAATTGAGTACTTCGTTTTCTCGATGCCATAGTTCAACTATGGTCTTACACATCTTCACATAATGATGCCATAGCCCAGCTATGGTCTTACACATATTCATATATCGATGCCATAGCCTAGCTATGGTCTTACACGAATCACATATCTCACTGATGCCATATCCCAGATATGGTATTATACAGTAGCATATATCACACCGATTCCATACCCCAAATATGGTCTTATACGGAAATCACTTGTCACTTGTAGCCGAAGCTACCACTATTCACTGATCAGGTAGCCGGAGCTACCATTTTTCACTGATTAGGTAGCAGGAGCTACCACTTTTCACTGATCAGGTAGCCGGAACTACCACTTTTCACTAATCAGGTAGCAGAAGCTACCACTTTTCACTGATCAGGTAGCTGAAGCTACCACTTTTCACTTGTCATTTGTTTTTGATCAGATAAGTGTAGCCGAAGCTATCACTTATCACTTTCACTTTTCCTTGATCAGATAAGTGTAGCCGAAGCTATCACTTATCACTTGTTGCCATGGTCCAACCATGGTCCAACCATGGTCTTTTCCTTCAATTCATCTTGTCACTGAACTGAAATGCTCAATTTGATCATTTATTCAATTTTCATGCTTTTACATTATTCACGATTTTATCATCAATACATATGAAATAACACATCATGAAATTCATAAAATTAACAAATAATCACTAAAATTTAGCCATATAAATTCACAAGTTCAATTTTTGTATTATAACGATAATCATAATTTCATAATAAATATACCAAATAAAACATTATATCATTTCTAATCCAACACTTATCGATTATAATCGGGCATGTGATCAATTTATACACGAGTCATTCATATATTTTTGTATATTTTTCTCCTCTTCCTCTCCATCCACATCCTTAGTATAAACAACACACTTGTAGGTAACATTATCCATAATTTTCACTATCTACTTATGTGAATATTCAAGCTGTCCATCTGTGTCATAGTCATTAAATTATTTTTATCTTGAGCTACAGAACTCCAAATTAAGATTCATAAATTTTTTCAGAAACTAGACTCATATGTATTCTTACCATAAAAATTTCATAATTTTTTGTTGGGCCAATTAATACAGTTTATTCATTGAAGTCTCCCCTGTTCTGCTGTCTGACAGTTCCGACCCTTCTTCACTAAAAATTAATTATCTTCTCGTACAAGATTCGAATGATGTCCTCGTTTGTTTATATTGAAAATAGACTCATTCAGGATTCTAAACATATAAATTTAAGCCTATAATTATTTTTATCCAATTTTTGTTTATTTTCCAAATTCAGAACAGGGGAACCCGAAATCATTCTGATCTTGTCTCACAAAAGTTATTGTATCTCATGATTTACAATTCCATTGCTTACATAATTTCTTTTATAAAAAACTAGACTCAATAACCTTTAATTTCATATTTTATTCATCCTCTAATTCGATTCATACAATTTTTGGTGATTTTTTTAAATTTAAACTACTGCTGCTGCCCAAAACAGTTTTAGTGCAAAATGTTGATTTCCATTTTACCCCTAATTTCACAATTCATACAATTCACTCCTTGCTCAATTAACTCCTCAATTAAGATAATTTTCTCAATTAATACTTTTTCTAGACATTATAAGTTATTTCATAACTATTGAAATTCATAATTTCCACATAAAACTCTAACTTCAAACTCGTTTACAATTAGGTCCCAAACATTCACTTTCTATTCAATTCTTTCAATAAAATCAGAATATAAACAATTTAAAGCTCTAATTCCATGCCAAATCATCATATACTTCCAGCATTCATCCATAACAACTTCAAAAATTAGACATGGAATCAAAAACTAATGAAATAGTAAGTTGGATCCAATTGTAAAAGTCCAAAACATAAAAATTTCAAGGAGAAAGCAAGAATTAAACTTACATGAAGCTAGAGTATGAAAACTAGCTTGAACCCTCCTCCATGGATGTTTTTAAGCTGATGAATATGAAGAGAAATGAAGAGAATTCTAGAAATTCCAATTTAGTCCCATTTTTATTTAGTCAATTTTGTCAATTTTCCAATTTTGCCCTTATTTCACCCATTTCCTGATTTTTCTCAGCTATTGCTGTCCAAAATATCTCCTTTGGGCTTATTTTCACTTTAGGTCCTTACTCATTTGAAAATTGAGCTATTTAATCCTTTTAGCAACTTTTACACCCTTTTCAATTTAGTCATTTTTATTTAATTAACCACCCAAATGTCAAAATTTTCTGACTAAATTTTATTACTACCTCACCAACACTCTATAAATATTTCTAAAAATATTTATGGCTCGATTTATGAAGTCGAGGTCTCGATACCTCATTCTCGACCCAATTTACCTAATTAATTCTTTTAAATCACCAAATTCACTAATTCAAAAATGCTTTTATATTCACATTTGACTCATAGGTATTAATTTATTAAATTTTCAACTCACCCTTCGGATTTAGTGATCTCAAATCTCTATTCCCGATACCAATGAAAATTAGGCTGTTACAACTATACCAACATTGCCTAAACCATAACATATACAAGTGACCAACATTTCATATTAAGCCAAAACCATATTACACCAATAATTCAATTAACAACCAAAGACTTCCTAGGTACATGCCATTACAAAAATAAACATCACCATACTTGAGCTTGGGATCGTTGTTGGATGCTGAGTCGATAATCAAAAGAGAAGTACCTAATCTGCACGCGGGAAAACAAAACTGTACGCTGAGTATAACTCAGTGGTATTTCTATAATCTGGACAATATAAACTTGATATGAATAGATAAGTTATAAAGATGGAATAAGTAATGTTGTAAGACATATGTAGAAATTCATTAATGCTAACTTACTCATTCTTTATTCACATTCAAAAGAATTCATCAATTTAGTACATGGCAATAATATTTCATATAGCATTTGAGAAACCAATTCATTCAATGGTATATTCCATCTCTAATTTTATTCATAGTTTCAATTCTCATAATTCAATTCACGTTCACATCAATTCACCATTTCTATTACATTTCTCATCTCTTTTCCATTTCTCAACCATGTCATTTCGATATCAAGCATATCAACTTTATATTATTTGATTTCCCTTTTAACACGACTTGGACTCGAACGGAACCAACATACCAGTTTGGCACCCAGTGCCTCATCAAATAAATCCAAAGTAATAATTGAGCCCAACGCTATATAAATTGACACCCAGTGTCTCATTGGTTAAATTGAAGCAAATTGGCACCCAGTGCCTCATCGACTTGAGGTTGAAATTCTCATTTATGCACACGTAAACATATATTCAATTCAATATTCATATAATCAATGCATTCATAATATACCAAATCAATCCATTTTAATAAAAAATAAGTTCAATTCAATCTCAAAGTACCAAAGTACTCACCTCAAATGCTTACCATATGCAATAATTCAAAATGCAATAATTTACAACTTAGTTCAGATTATAGAAACACAAACCATGAATTCCGAGCTATTCGACGTTGATTTTATCCTTCCCCTTTGTAGTTGAGAATTCCGGTATGACGTTAGCTACGGAATAAACAATTAAAATACATTAATATTACACAATTCAATTTCACATTAAATTTTCAATTTTTACACTATATTTGCTTAAACTTCAATTTAGTCCCTAAACCGAGACTAATTTTAATCTCCACATTTAACTTTATATTTTTATACCAATTTCACTCTAAGCTAAATTTAGCTCCCTATTTTCAATTATACCCTTAAATTTTGAATTTTTCACGATTTAGTTCCTATTGTTCAAAATCAAGAATTAACTCTACAATTTGATCATTTTCCACTTCTAACTTAAAAATCTATCAATTTAGCCCCTAATATTTAAACTATTCAACAATAAAAACATTTAAAATATTAAGCAATGCTAAAATTATAATATGGGTTAGGTAGCTCTAAGTACCAGGATTCCAAAGGCATAAAATTTACAAGAAAAATGACTAAATTAACTAACCAATTGAAGTTGAAAAGTTAAAAGTCCCTAGGTTTGCAATCGGTCTCGCCTTCTTTCTCTTTTTCTTTTCTTTTCTTTCTTTTCTAATTTGTTTGCATGCTTTCCCACTTTCTTTATTTTTAATTTGTTTTTATTTTAATAATTATAATATACATATACATATACATTAAGTTTTATAATATATATTCATTACAACATATATATGTACAATAGTTAACATATATATTTACATATTTATTATTAATGTTGTCCCCTTAAAAAGAAAAAAAGATGTAATTGCTACTTTAGTCCCTTTTAGTTTATTTTAATCTATAATTCAACTTTTAACTTTAACATGATTTAGTCCTTAAGCCTTAATAACTCCAGATTCATGATAATTACCTATCCAAAATTCAATTCTCTACTAGACTAACTTTGTAAATATTTGTTAAAAATATTTACAGGTCCGACTCATGGGAACGGAGTCCTGAAAATACACTTTCCGACATCTCTAACTATCGAGTCGTTACTTAAGACCTTATTAAGAAAAATCTTGTGGAATAAAAACCTAATGAAGGAAAAAGAAAGTATATAATCTCACATCGTAAGCTGCCTCATTAAAAACTTTTACTAGAAAACCCAATAAGACAAAACCTAGGTTAAAGGAAAAGAGCACATCATGTCTTGGACCCTCTTTAATAAGAACGTCACTTAACATGATGCATTCTAATTTTTGTATACCAACCTTTCAATTGCTGAAGTTGGTATTGTCTTAGTAACCAAATTTGTGAAATTACCATTAGAATGGATTTGATTAACTTCTATATCACATTTATTCTAAAGAAAATGAGTGAAGAATAATTTTGGTGAGATATGTTTTGTTCTATCTCCTTTGATGTATCCTTTTTTTAATTAAGCTATACATGTTGCGTTATCTTTATTTAAGATAGCTACATCTTTTCCTATGGAAGTAAATCACTTATCTTTTGGATATGTTGAGTCAATAGCGTCAACCAAATACATTCTTATCTTACCTTGTGCATTGCAATTATTTTTGCATGATTTGAAGAGGCAACGATTAATGTTTTTTTCGTTCAACATTATTGTATGATTGTACCTCCAAATGTAAATAAATACCCCTTTTGAGATTGACATCAATGTGGATCCGATAAATATCCAGTATTTGCATAGCCAACTAATTAAAACCTTGAATCATTTAAATAAAATAATCCAAATCAGTTGTTTCTCTGAGATATCTAAATACATGATTAATTTCATTCAATGCCAATGCTGGAGAAGAGTTAAATTGTACTAACAAACTTACAACAAATGTTATATTAGGTTGCATGTTGTTTGTTAGATATGTTAATGGACCTACGGTAATAAGATATGGTGCTTCAAGCTAAATAACTATTTACCATCCATATAAGGACGAAAGGGGTTTTTCTTCACATCCAATGATCTTACAACTATTGGAGTACTCAATGGATGAACTTTACTCATGTAAAATTTATTTACAATCCTTTTTGTATAAGATGACCGATGAATATAGATTTCATCCTTTAAATACTCAATCTGTAGGCTGAGATAAAACTTTGTTGTTTCCAAGATCTTTCATTTCAAATTGTTTTTTTAAACAACTTACTACATTTTGGAGCTCTACAAGAGTTTCAATAATATTTAAATCATAAACATACACAACAATTATCATAAATTCTAATCTAGACTTTTTATGAAAACACATGGGAAAATTGGATCATTTGTATAATCTTCTTTAAACGAATATTCACTAAGACAGTCATATTGCATTTGTCTAGATTGTTTTAATCCGTATAAGGATTTTCTTAATCTAACTAAGCAATCTACCCAGAAAACTTTGTATCCTTTAAGGATACTAAATCTTTCAAGGATTTTTCATATAAATAACGAGCCAAACCAATATCTATTTAACCAAGGCCCAAGTTCTAGATAACTACAACAACCCATTTGGTTGGAATTTAAATGAAACGGTGCGTTTAATAAATAAGCTTCAAGACATTTCTCACTCCTTTCATTCATTCATTGTAACTGCCTTACTTTTTCCATTTATTTCACTTTCTTGTTTTTCATTTCGAATAGTATAACATTTCAAACCATAAATTCCAAGAACAACAATGTCTTGTAAAACATCCTTCCCAACACCTTGTGGAAATTTTAACAAACTTGATGCTACACCTTTTGCTAAGAATTTGGAAATTTTTTAGGGGAACAAAAGTTTGGAAGAAAAGACACATATTCTCTCTCTTTGTTAATAGAATTAACTAGTTCTAAGGCTTGTTCTGCTGTGCTTAAAAAAAGCACTTCTCGCTCCAAAAGTACTTATGGAAGAAAAGTTATGCTAAACAAGTTGCTTTTAGTTGAAATTTTTGGCTTTTTAGAGGTGCTTTTGAAAAGTACCTCTAAAAAGGAGAAGTTAAAATTTTTAGCTTTTCTCCTCCCAAAAGAACTTTTAGTACTCAATTACTTTTTCACCTTTGCAATAACAAAGTACTTTTCTCTCTTTTTTTCTTGGTGCTTAATTACAAATGTGTTAAAATTATTAATTAAAAATAAAAATATTTTTAAAATACTAATTACAAATATTTAATGGTTATATTTAAATATTTAAAATATAGTTTATATATTCTAATTAAATGTTATAAATAATTAATATTTATTGCTTAAAAATATTTAAAATTTATATTTCATAAATTAAAATAATTAACAACAAGTTGTAATAATTTTTTATATTCTTACTAAAATATAATAATATTAACTAATTTAAATATTATTTAAATGTATATTTGTTACTTGATAATAACATGTCTAAAATAGACATTTTATTTATCAAAAGTACTTTTTGACAGCAATGCTAAACACTCAAATTTTAAACCAAACTTTTCAAAAGCACTTTTACACAACACTTTTCAAAAATATTGCTAAACTAACCCTAAGCCTCCAACTCACTTTTTTCATTTAATGACGTGTCCTAATCTAAAGGCTACAATATTTTCATTTCTGTCTTGAAATCACGTCTGTCGATCTAAAATAAATCCCATTAAATCTCTCCAGATAAAAATCCAACCCTAAATGTTACTTTTATTTCATCATAAATACTTATAAGATCAATTCAAAATAATTTTAAAATTTATTTTTACAACGTAGCATATTTTAATCATATATAATGAATAAATGGTTATTACAATAACAATAGGAAAATACTTGCAATTAAAGACAATTTCTTGATCTATCCAACTCTATAAAGTTTTGTTCACTTCTTAGTGCTCATTTATTAATTACTCTCTTATTAAAATGATAGTATGCTACTGCATGTTGGTAATGCTAAAGTCCAATTTGGAATCTTCTAATTAATTTTTTTGTTCATATGTATACGTTATGATAGAATAACATTTGTCTGGACATGCTTAAATTAAGTAAAACTGAAATACATCACAAAATAACTTTAATTAAATAGTAAATTGAGTTTTAATTTAATTGGCATTGATATTATTGTCAGTATAGTAAGATAAAAGTTAAAATATATTGAAGCGCATTATCTTCCTATTTAAAGATTAGAGAAAGACTATACCTAACTTTAGCATTATATACAAAATAGATATAAGAAAATAAATTTTCACAATAAAAAATAAAAACAATTAAGAACAGTCTAATACTCCTTTGTTGAATTGCATGTAATCCATAAATAAGCATGAAATGATTGCTTAGATAACAATGTCAAATATGTAATCATTTCCACAATATCAGAGTTTCACTCTTTTTTTTTATAGGTTTTAATAGTTGATCACTTATGAAAACAAAAGTTTTAAAAGATAAATGAAAATTCATTATTTATATAGAATTGATTAAAAAAAAAAAAGAGGAGATTTTTTGAAGCATAATGATAGTGTATGTATACATATTTGGCTTTAAATTATTTGCAGATTCCATTGCTTTATATTGGCTCATTGAATCCATGATTAAGGCCATCTTTTACAGCACCACTCCAAGCAGGCAAAGTAAAGTTGAGCAATGCTGTGTCTGCCCGGAAACTTAACATTGCAGAAGAAGATGAGGCCCCAAACTCCATTATCTCCCTTTCATGTATAAAGAGACTCAAAACACATATATGCAGGGTGCCTTTTGTGGTACAAACACTAATGATCTTGTCTCAACTTAGGCTTAGAATAATCCCGAAGGCTAACAAGGGTATCCTTTTATTTCTTCAAATCATGGAGTGATAGTTACAGAGAATTAAACCAAAATGAACATTATTTTTTTTTAAGTCGAGAATAATGTAAAACATGTACAAGATGACACAGCTAATACAATTGACTTGATAGCTATATAGTTTGGCATCTTGCCATTGTCCTTCCTAAAGAAAAGTCCTTGGTACAAGGGCCAGTTGATTAGAACCAGAATGGCACAAAGAACAAATTGTAGAAGCATTGTCTCATAGATTATAGGTATACCCTCATTCACGATTGCTTTCTTCATCAATCCAATCAAGCAAACTAGATTTATCAAGGCAATCGTCGCCAGTGCAGTGAACATCGGAGTGGAGTCTCCGAATTCCATTATCTCTTTCACATATCTTCTATAAACTTCCTGTTTTGAAACTTTTGCCGTGATTACAAATGTTGAATCAGAATGTAGCCCTAATGATTTTGCAATGATGTCAATGAAGCCCAAGAGGTAGGAGCTTGTCCTTTTGTAAAGCCATATCCTTTGATCATTCCACCAGCCTAGGACCGTGCCACCATTCCATAGATACTCCGCTAGGCTATACATATAATTCGAAATCACGACATATGCAAATGGAAAAAACCATGGACTTGACAACTGCATATGTTCGTAATGCGTAGATTCAGTCGACCAACAGATTAAATCGAAAACTTATCCGAGAACGAGAATGGAGAAAAGTAATGTACCTCGGGGAACAAAGGAATGCCTCTCAGAAGATAAAGGGAAGGAACAATAGAGTAGTATAGCACTGCCAAGCAGTTAGTGGCCCAGAGGCAGTAACAGCAATATCCTAGCTGAAGGCCCAAGCTAATCTTTCCATTGGCAAACCAAGCTGGACTGTATTTAGAAAGTAGTATCTGAAAGTCCCCTTCAGACCATCTCTTGTGTTGCACCAGTATCTGAGCAAGTGTGGTTGGTGCAACTCCTAGAAAAGCCTTCCTTTCAGGATTGTAATACACCGATTTCCATCCCCGGCATTGAATTGATAAACCTGTGATCACATCTTCAACTGGACAACCATATTTCAACCCCATCTGAAATTGAACATGCAATAAGGTGAGAGTATGCACTGTGTAAATATACACTTTCATGTGAATTTGTGTGAAGGATAGTAAGAATATATATATATACCTCCTTTCCCCACTCAGTGTTATTTTCGTAAGTGCAACTGGCAAGGACCTTTGATTTTTCTTCCAATACTGCAGTAGTTTCTTCCCTTTCTCTATCTCTTGGAATGTCTATTTTGAATTCATTGTGAATTTCCCTGCTAAACTGTCTTCCACATAGTGTATCTCTTCTGTGAAAGCATCCAGTTCCAATATAAAGGGGGCCTCCATAGCCATCCAAACCATGAAATTCCACCTATATTATTTTCAATATCAACAGGTTTCACATTGAAACCATGAGACACTTTCTGGAATCATGTAGACTGCTACGAAGAGAAAATCTTGTTTCAGCATAGAACATTACATGAATATTATTACCTGGCTAATTACTCTTAGTGAACTGCTATATAGCTCATTCTTGGTAATGTTGTCAAAATTTTGCGGAAACTGTACATAAGCAATCTCATGGCCCTTTTTCTCATCCATGAAGAAGCACAAAGCATCCCTCACAGCAAGTGAATTATTTGAGTACATATCGCAGTCCACATTAAGAACAATCTGGCCGTTGCTAATTGCAGATGATACCCTTATCTGCATTTCGTGTTATGTCAAGGTATTAGTCTTGGTGGCATTATAATAATCAAGGATAGGCGGCTCAGTTGCATAATGAGTAGGTTCTTAAACTATTCAATCCTTACAAATACATATGTATATAAAACATAAGAAGTATATGTGTTTACTAGAGAAAAACTGCATGTTGAAGACAGAGAGTACCAGTGCATTCATAGCTCCAGCTTTGAAGTTATGAAAATACTGTTGTCTCTTCTCCCGAGCCACATACACTAAAGTAGGTAATACACATCCTTCACTATCCTTTGCATTTGGGTCTTTCCCATCAATCAATATCTGTCAAGTTCAAGTATTGCAACAAAATTTCATTCTTCAGTTAGTTCAAAGTGCTTAAAGTTAGCTTATCAGTAAGTAAATACAAAAACTGATATTTCAATTTCACCTACTTGAAGAATGGTGTCATGATCATGTCTAGAAGAATATGAATCCCATTCAGAAAATCCTTTATGTCTCAGGTGAACTTCAGGGAGACGGCCTAGCTTGGCTACATTTTCGACTTGGTTCTTCATGTCTTCATATAATTTCTATAGAGAAAAAGTAGAGAAGCCTAAGATTTTAAACACACACATACACACTCTCTCTATATAAAAGGTTCCTTTATGGTACAATAATGAGCTTCTTTTGTTACGTTTATAGTTGCTAATTCTTTAGGCTGCTTGGAGTCATCTGAAATAGAAATGGAGTCAAGATAAGCCGCTGGAGATCTTGGCTCCACATTGAATTTTTTGCAGAATGGTATCCAATATTTAGCAAACTGAGAGGCTTCCAATAGAGCATAGAAAGTAAGCTGTGAACCGGCATCATCCGAGAGATACACCGAAAGCTTCTCCGGTGGGTAGTCATAAGCCATAACTGATAACACAGTGTTGATGACCATCATTGGTGGCTCAATCACCGGATCCGCCGTGCATACGAATATGTCCACTCCAGGCAACTGATTTCCGTATCTGACCACCATACACAAACACAGAAGAAACTCATTTCCATACCTGATCAAATACACAGTAACACAAACACATAAGAAACATAAGAAAAAAACCTGTGGGAGAGCCTGTCTTTGAAGGTTTGTCTGTAGACAAGGTTCCAACGGTGAGCTTGAGTAAGGAACCAATAAAAACCAAACCAAAGCTCAGCAGCAAGCAAACCAATCCAAACCAGTCTCCCATCTTCTCCATCTCTTGGTACATGGCTCACTCTGTAACTCCAAATCAAACATATACCCACGAATATAGACCCTGCAAAGACTCTGTAAAGGGTTCTTCCATTTGCTCTCTTTGTCTCAAACAAAGGGAGGTATCCATCATTTCCCATCTCTGTTACTCAAACATGGACGACTGTTCACCTGTCTGGTTATAATAACAGCTTGAAAGGCTTTTCACCAATATTTGTTTGTTTTATACAAGTTGCTATATTCTATCAATAATGCATTGAAATAAATTCATGAATTAAAAAAAGTTATATTTTATTCCAGAATCTATACTGTGTTTTCTTGGTCAAATTGATACTACTAATAGTATTCAAGTTGTCTTTTTGGTTCTTTATTATTATTATTATTATTATTATTATTATTATTATTATAATAAAATTAATCCAAAAATTAATTAACTATGTAAATAATCTATTTTTTGGTAGAATACAAAATAAATTAAAATATACCGTAAAAGTTAACGGAGTCAAAATGTTTAGCACTACCAAAGATGTCACGTTAATAATTGAGATAAAAAATTAATTTTTAAGTAAAATCATGTAAGATGACACTAACTATATAAATATTAGAAAAATATTGTAATATTTTACAAAAAAAAAAATATAAGGAAACTTTAAACAAATTTATTTTTTTTGGTGGAGCCAAATAATTTGGTTCCACCATATTCTAACACCCTATCCTGTTTTGTTGCCTATTCCAACACCCTTTTCTTTAATTGTTTTTCATTTTTTCCTTTTTTTATTTTTTAATTTATTTGTCCTTTTCGTTTTTTATTTGTTTTCTATGTTTACCTTTTCAGTTTTATTTATTTGTTCTTTATTTGTTTTATTTATTTGTTTTTCTTTATTTGTTTTTCTGTTTTTTATTTGTTTAATAATATTTTATGCATATTTGTATATTTACGGTAAGTTTTAGGTTATTTACATATTTTATCAAAAATAGATTATTTATGTAATTAATTAATTTTTTGAGTTAGTTTTATAAAAAAGCCTGTGAATAATTTATGTAATTTGAAATTAAGAAAATTAAAGGGATATTTTTAATAGAAATAAAAAACGAGGACCAAAAAATAAAAAATGAGAAAAAAGGATTTATTTGTTAAAAATTATGGCTTTTAAAATATATATATTAAAAATTAAAATATATATTATGATTGGTCACATTGTGTCAAGAATATCAATGATGTAACTAGTCATTAGATTTATAATGCATAATAATTATTAGTTAAAAAAAAAGAGGAGAAGAAGAACATCCCTATTTAAGAAGGTGGTGTTTTGGTCTCTCCATCAAATATTTTGTAGAAAAAAAAAACTAGTAAGGTATTTATAGTTTGTATTTTTTATTTTATTGTTTTTGTAATATAATAATTAATTATATTTAATTTATGTAATTTTTAAAAATTATGCGATTATCAAAATATCTTCTGGAGCAAATATGGATAACACTTCATCGAGGATTAATGAAACAGTAAAATTAATTATAAATTAAATAAAAAAATTATTTTAGTTTCTCGTTTTTTTCTTGTTAAGCGCTACTTTGCTCAACGTGTTTTGATTGTATGAAACTGATCTCTATTTAGTTGTTATTAACCCTTTTTTACTCCTTTTTACATGAAACTAATTTTTACGTGTTAATAATGATTTTTAAATTTATGACACATTCATAAATTTATATATTAATTTTTTAATATGACGACCTTTCTGCTTCATTTTGCATTGTTGCCGTGCTTGGTTCCATTTGTGGAGTACAAAAAAGTTACATTTGTCTTCCACTAATTTGGCACCACCTAAATAAAAACTAAAATCGCATTCACATGAGGAAACTAAGAATATATATTAATTTGACTTTAACTAATCTATATATCATATTATAAGTGTTTAAATCAGATTGAATCAAGCTCGAAATTATTAGAGTTATGATTAAATTTATCTTTAATGAGTGAATATTTTTTTTTATAAAAGTTCTCGTATGTAAGATAAATTTTCGAGTTTGAATATGTCTGGTTTATATTATATGTAAAACTCTATGTATTATTATAGATATCAATTCAATAAACACGTTACCATCCCAATTAGGAAATGAACTCGAAATATTTACAAATATGAATTTAAATACGATATTTTTACTCATGTTCACGATTCGTTTGCTCCAATCATTGTTCTTGTACTCATTGTGGAAGTTGACAACGATGTGAAGAGTACAGTAGACAGACCTCCATGGAACCTCGGATTGTCGAATCGCAGGAACAAGGCTCTTCGGTTTGTCAGAGATAATGCAAATGTTGTCTTGCCTAACAACATACCTCCGCAATTTTCGAATAAAATATGCCCATGATTTGGAGTTCTCTGACTGCACAATGGTGAAAGTGACTGGTAGTACATTTCCGTTACCGTCTTATGCAACCTCTGTCGAAACCATTTTTTGAAAGCTGTGGGTCGACTTTGGTTTTGAAAATGAAAACGAACATGGGAGTCGCCGCCAATGCTTTTTATTTAGGTGTGATTAGATCACCTTGTAAAATGGTTGTTTTAATAAAACGCTTGATTTGTTAAAACAATGACTTTTGGTCCACGAAATTCAGAAAGACGAGTTCGGGAGTCGGTTACGTACGAGGAAAGATTAACACCCTCGTAACGCCCAAAATTGGTACCTAGTTGATTAATTATTGTCTTAGTGTCGGAAGTTGAAAACCCGAAAAGAATTGAAAATACGATCCTCTCCTTTTTAATGTTAATTTTTACGAACAATTTGCTTGAATAAATTGAAACGGATACTAAAGACCTTCTTGTCCCGAAGTAATAAAATGTCATATCCAGTACATTAGGACACAACATGTTAAATCCTCGAGAATAGGCTTGTCTTTTGATTTTCAAAACTTGTACGTTTTAATGTTAAAAGGATATTTGGTCATTTGGATCAAATGAGAAAAATCAAAACCCAGTATGTTAGGGTACAATCTCTCGAATTTCTAAAATACGAAATATTGCATTGTTTTGAAAAAACGAAATTTTATATGTTGAGTAAAGATTAATGCAATACGATTTGTAGTAAAATATGAAAGTGAATCGCAGAGCTAATATGCACGGCAACATAATAACAGATGCGATAGTACAAATAAAAGTAATGGGAAATGTAACATCCTGATTTTAGGCTTAGTCGGAACAGTGATTTCCGGACCAAAAATTCGATGAGAAAAATTTCACTTTTATTATATTTTTATGGTCTACGATTTCACAAAATGATTTCGTGAAAATTTCGTTCGAAAATTTCGACGTTTGGACACTCAATTTAGTAAAAAGGACTAAA
Source organism: Gossypium arboreum (assembly GCF_025698485.1). Lineage (NCBI taxonomy): Eukaryota > Viridiplantae > Streptophyta > Magnoliopsida > Malvales > Malvaceae > Gossypium > Gossypium arboreum. Next base: position 108,421,421 of record NC_069070.1, on the reverse strand, counting down.
TTGTAAAAAGTGCAAAAGTTGAGTTCTACATGTTAGAGGTATCAAATTGTTATGAAATTTTAAATGGGAGGTACTTAAATGACAATTAAACCATTGTATAACTTGTTGGACAAAAATGGACTTGATTGGGCAAAATTTGAAAGAATAGTAAAAAGGGCATTTTGGTCATTTAGGGGTAAAATGAATTAAAAGACAAATTTTAAACTCCAAATGTGTCCCTTTCTTCTTGCTACAGCAGAATGAACCAAGAGCAGCCATGGTTAGGATTTGGCCAAGCGTCCAAGCTTAATAGTAAGTGATTTCGAGCTTCATTTTTAATGTTCTATGTATTTTTTAAATCCCGGTAACATGATCTGCTCATTTCTACCATTGTTTTGATCTAGGATTTATGTTTAAAAATTTACCCATGAATGATATGCATGTATTTTGATGTTTAATGGTAGAATATGAAGCTTGAAATTGTGTTAAACAACTTTTGCTAAGCGATTTTACGTGAAAACGAATAAAACGGTATAATCGGTAAATATACCTAATATTCATAAGTACATGTTAGAGTGAGAATTTGATGTTTCTATAGAAAGGAAAAATGATCAGCATGTCATAAAACATAAGAAAATAGGAAGAAGTCTAATTTCTGAACCTTGGGGAAAAGTGCAAATATGCAAAAGTTTAGGGGTCAAAATATAAATTTGTAAAAATATGATTTTTAGACCCATATGAATAGTGTGACTAATTTTTAGGCTAAATGTGATATTATAGATCAAGAAAATCGAGATTTGGGCTTAAATCGGGAAAATACAAGGTTATGGACTAGAATGGTAAATTGCCATTTCTGAATCCAAGGTAAGTTTGTACGTAAATAATTTATCGATTCTTTTTATTTTATTATATTTTATTATCATATGAAATGTGGCTACCTATAGAATGATTATTTGTTGTAAATTGTAAATTGAAAAAGGACTATGAATAAATTGTAACATGTTGAAAAGTGAGGAATTTCCCGGTTGAGCGTTCGGAATAGAAACGATATGAATGATCTATTGTGAGGTCACGTGCGTAGTACTAAGTGTAGGCTACTATGTGTACCGGATAATTGGTCGCATGTGTAGTACTAAGTGCAGGCTACTATGCGTACCCGATAACTTCGATTACGTGTGTAGTACTAAGTGCAGGCTACTATGTGTATCAGATGGTTAGGTCACGAGTGTAGTACTAAGTGCAGGCTACTACGTGTAATGGATAATTGGTAGCATGTGTAGTACTAAGTTCAGGCTACTATGCGTACCAGATAGCTTTGGCTACAAGTGTGAAAATATGTACAGGCAACTGAGTATCAGTTATTATTCCGAAGAGTTCAACGGGAAAATCGATTAAGTAAAAATACATGTGAATATGATTATATGATGAATAAGTTCAGGTATATGTTTAAGAAAATTTTGAGCAATATGCTCAATATTTGAGTGAACTTCGATAAGACAAAATGGATTAAGTGAAATTATGTAAGAGTGAATTTTAGTAGTAAAACAGTGTTAGACAGCAGCAGTTGTGTGATTTTGAAAATTCACCAAAAATTGTGTATGTTGAATTAAATTTCAAATAAATTATGGAATTAAACTTTAACGAGTCTATTTTCATATAAAAGAAACATGGGGAGCAAAAGAGTTGTATATTATATGATATTCTAATTTTTGTGAGATAGTGTCAGAATGAATTTGAGATCCCCTATTCTGACTTAGAAAAATTGTTAAAAATTTTAGAAAAATAATTATGGGTTATAATTTATATTCTTAGAATCTTTGATGAGTTTAATTTTAATAGAAACAAACAGGAACATTATCCGAGTCTCGTACTATGAGATAAATAAATTTTAGTGAAGAAAGGTGGAAGCTGTTGAATAGAAAAACAGGGGAAACTTTGAATAATAAACTATAATTATTTACTAAACGAAAAATTCTGAAAGTTTTATGGTGGAAATATATATGAGTCTAGTTTCTGGGAAAATTTACGGATCTTAATTTGAAGTTCTGTAACTCTAGATATAAATGATTTAGTGACTGTGACTCAAGAAAGCAGCTTAACTAGAACATGTGTAAATGTACAATTGGGTTAGTGTTACTATGGAAAGCATGTTAGTAAATTGCTTATTATTATTTCATGCGAGCTTACTAAGCGTAAAGCTTATCCCCTCCTTTCCATTTCTTTTAGTGTTGTCAGGTTAGCTCCGGGTTGGAGATCGTCGGAGGCAGCATCACGTTATCAAGCCAACACATTGACAGTATAAACACATATGCTAGAATTATCAAGTGAGTGGCATGTACAGGGACCTAGTTTTATAATATGTGTTATTATAATTTGGCCAAATATTTTGGTCTTTAGTGAGTTAATGATTCTAACTTATAAATCTAGCTATTTATGTTATGTTTGATATTGGTGATGTGCATATGCTTGTTTGCCATGCATGGTTGGTAATATGTTATGTGCTGTTATAAATGTTAAAGTCTGTTAACGCCTCGAACCCTGTCCCGACGTTGGATAAGGGTGAGGGGTGTTACAGGCAAATATATGAAAATGAAATAAATAAACGAGGCTAAATAAAAACCATAAGCCAATAAATAAACAAAATTATTAAAAAGTTTAGATAAAAAAGGAAATAGGTAAATAAATAAAGAAATAAGAGTATTAAATAAAATAGAATAAAATGATAATAATGATAATAACACAATTAATAAATAATTTAAATTTTGGAAGATATAAAAGGATATAATAATAATAATAATAATAATAATAATAATAATGAAAATAAAAATAATAGTAGTAATAATAATAATAATAATGAATATAAATAATAGTAAAAGAAAATAATAATAAAATTAACTAATTTAATAATAAAGTAGCTAAATAACTAAAAATGACTAAATTGAATTTAAAACAAAAATTCGGGGCAAATTCGAAATATATAAAGAAGGAAAATGACTACATTGAATGCATGAACAACAAAGAGGGACCAAAATGGGCAATATCCGACCCTCCAAAACGCGCAGCTTCAAGGTGGGCCAAGTTGAAAGAAAAATAAAATTTTGTGGCAAAATTAAAAATAAAGAAAATAGAACAGGATCTAATTGTAACCAGCCTCAAAAGCGGAAGGACTAAGGGCGCAATTAACCCCTTCGTCCAAAAACACGCGGTCCTAAGAGGTTCGGGTCAGGTCGGTTCGGTCCAGCTCAAAACGACGTCGTTTTGGCGCCTGAAGCTTAGGCCCAAAATGGCACCGTTTTGCATCATTATATAAACCAATTTTTTTTAAAAAAAATCCATTTTCTCTCTTCCTCCCCAAAACACTAAAAAAAATCTCTCAAACTCTCTCCCCCCTTTTTATCTTCGAAATCCGGTGGGAGTTCTGCTCGCTGGAAAAAAACTAAAAAGCCCATTTTTAAGCTTTTTTGGCTTTCCGAATCCAGATCCGAGGTGAAAATGCCCAAAAAAAACCAACCGAAAGTTTAAAAAAAAGGGAGAAACCTTTCGGTTCCATCTACAACAAAGGTAAGACTTTTATTTTAAAATTTTTATATATGTTATATTGAAAATAAATAAAAATGAAAATATACCTTAAGAAACTATGACAAAAGTTTTACTTTTGATCTGAAATTGTTGCTTGAATCTGATTGTTCTCTTTTTTTTTTTTCAAAAGAAAAAAAACCCCCTAATATACATGGTGAATCTGGCTTTTATAGCCATGTATACATCTTTTATTTCTCTGTCCTAGTACTGTTTAATCACTGTTTTGCATTGTTTTGATTCTGCTTTGCGTGTTTGTAGGTGATTGTGGCAGAGTTGTAGCGGTAGGCACACTGAGGACGTACATAGGGGAATAGGTGGCAACAGAGAGGGGTGCGGCGCACAAAGGCATTAGGGTTAGGGTTTTTTTTCTGAAAGTGTTTAACATTTTGGGCCATCGGGCCTTGTTTAGCTTGGGTCTGATTGTTGGGCTTTGATTTGAATTGTAATATGGACTGGACTTTTAGTGGGTTTATTTGTTTGTGGTTTAGTAGGCCAGACAAAATTTGGGTTTCACAACCTCATTCAGAAATATCTGCGTGTATTTTCCAGAAAGCCACGTTCCATCAACCTACACTAGCGGTTTGCAGTAGGAAAAAGGCCCTAACACATCGATCCAAAGTCTAGAGCAATCGACGGAAAACTCTTCTCCCTAGTTTTAATTGTCCATTTGGGCCTCTATGAGGCAATGTTTGCAAGTCCACGATAGTTATTGGGACGTACTCTACCGTCACTGAAATCTAACCCTAAAGTTCATTGTATGACTCATCCCAGTTGCCGTACAATTGTTGCAAGCCATTTGTTTTGCCCACCATATTTTCCTGTACGACACTTTGTACTAGAATTGGCCTTGCATGTTCGCAATCAATGTCGACACAAGAATGATTGGGTTATCTTTCACTAGTGGCATGATACAATTGCAAATACTTTTGGCATCCAATTTCCGGTGGTCTTGAGATATACGTGCAACAGTACATGTATGACGTCTTTCTAATTTTCGTATTTACCATTGTTGAGTCCTTTGTATAAATGCAGCTCGAACCCACCAACCACACCCGTTGTTGGCTCTCCAACATTCCCCAACATATAATGTCAGTGTAGACTTAGCAAGCTTGTAATCAATCGAAAACTTTATGTTGTACTGTTTGATGGCAAACACACAGTCTACCTTGTTCTCGAACCGTTGCCCAATGAACAACTCCTCAAACTACTAATTTGACGCCAATCTATGAACAAGTAGTATATCGGCGTACTTAGGGAACTCAGATGCAAGTGTTGCATCTGGATCTACGTTCAACATGTCGCCCCCGAGTTCATTTTGTAAAACAATGCCACGACTCGGGTTACTGAATGAAAGGCTGTAAATATCTTCAACCTCCTCCGAGCCTTCATCATCGATATCGTTCGGAACCTCATCAACATCAGGGTTACTAAAATCTTTAACGTCCTGATCAAAATCTTCAGCATTATTGGTCTTTTCTTCGACGTCTGCCTTTGTGCTTATTATCACCTCCGAATATATTTGTAGATGAGGATTGGGGTAGGGTTATTGTACGAACTTCCACCATAATTTGGATTTTCAGGTAACTACGATGTCCCTCCGCATTCTAACTGGTCTGCCCGTTTGACATTAAGATTAAAGTCAAATCCGTGATGTTGACTTATTGGACTAACATTCTCAACAAGCTCTAAGTTCTCTAACTCAGCAAATAACTCAACTGGTTGAGGGTTCTCACTCCCAGTCGACCACCATATTTTCATCATAGTGCCTAAGTCATTATCATCTAACAGTTGCATCTCACAAAATTTCAACAGATTTGTAGAGATTGAAAACTTGTAAAATAATCTGGACATCGCTTTTCCACAATGGATAGCTAATTTCGCACTAATCTTCCTTTTCATTTTTGCCAGCTTCACATTTTTTTGAATTGCAACCCTACTCTTTGCCGACCTTGAAATACACAACCAACATCACTTTCTACAATTTCACCATAAAAAAATGTACACCAAAAACACCTCATTATTCATCTTCAACAAAATTTTTGAACTCTCCTACTAAACACAACAATCTCACCATTCTATATATGTTAGAGAACCAAGTGGTGGAGCCATAAAGAATTACTACACCAAAATAAAATATCAAATTTTAATTTTATATTAAAAACATATTTAAAAAAAATTACACTTGTAAAAAAGTGGTGGATCCATTCTAAATGGCTTCTCCAAATAAAATATTATTTTTATAATTTTAAATATAATTTAAAAAAATTGAATATCTTTAAAAATAGTTTAAAAATTATATTTAAAATTTTAAAATATACATTTAAAATATTATAAAAATAATAAATTTGAAAGGTTATATCTTTATTAATAATATATTTTAAATGTTTTATAATATTAAAAATAATATTTAAAATTTTAAAAATAATAATTTTAAAAATATATTTAAAATTTTTAATAAATAATATTATAAAAATTTAAAATTTACATTTAAAATATTATAAAACAAATAATAAACAAATAAAAATAAAGGACAAATAAATAATTAATTAATTGAAAAAGTAAATAAAGAAAAACAAATAAAAAACGAAAAGGACAAATAAATAAAAAATCATAAAAATGAAAAATATATAAAAAAATCAGGAAAAGGGTGTTGGAATAGGCAGTATAATAGGGTGTTAGAATCTAGTTGTGTCAAATTATTTGGCTCCATCAGAAAAATATAAAATTACTTAAAACCCTTTCATTTTTTAAAAAATTGTAGTATTTTTTTTAGTATTTATATAGGTGACACCATTTAAATGGCTTCACTAAAAAAATAATTTTTTATCCCGATTGTTGACGTGATATATTGATGGCACCAAACACTTTGGCTCCATCAACTTTTATCATAAATTTTAGGTTATTTTAATATTTTATAAAAAATTCATTTAATAATTAATTAATTTTTGGGTTAGTTTTATAATAATAATAATAAAAAGTCTGTCTTTTTCTTTTTGAATTGAATGGAGTATTCAAGCTTCATATTTGGTTATTATATCACCAGCTACAGCAAATGAACCTCCAACTAGAAAAGAAGTACAATTCAATGTCTCTAAACTTATCATTAATTCGGCTGCTTTAAAAGGAATAAACTTTAGGGTTTAATCCATTAGATAAAGCTTAGTTAGAATTGTAATACCAAAAAGGATGTAACTTTGCTGTTAACCATTAGCTTTAATCAAATATCCTTGTTTAGGCTGGAATAACTAAACTTATCTATTTTCTATTTTGTTCAACTCTTCAGTTTTCTAGGCTGAAATAAATAACCGTTCTGTTCACTGTTTCATTGTGTCGGCTAGTGACATGCATCACTGACATGGAAACACATGTTTTCTTATATACAAAGCCTGCCACTCTCCAACTTTTCTAAGGAAGGATAATGTATTTTAGTAATAATATTAATACTAATTGAGTTATTATTTAATCGACAAATGAGTTACTTAGTCCTCTAATTTTACTAAAAATAAAATTATTTTAACTTTTCATTTAATTTTCACTTAAAACAAAATTTTAAAAATACCAAAAATAATTGTATTTAAATATTTCCAATTAAGTCTAAAAACGTACCAAATTTTGTTTAAATTACATCTATCATATTCATCATACATGTTATATATACTGAAGTAAAGATATTGTACGTTAGATGACTGAGCAAAATAACCTCTTTGTTAAAATTGCACAATTAAATGTTTGTTTTGATGTTTATATAAAAGGTATAATAACAAATTTAGTGTTAACCTTTACAAATTTATTCAATTTGACCCCTACTCTTTTATTGGAAGTAAATTAAAATTTTTAAAACTAATAAGGTTAAATGTTCAAAAGACCTTAGAAACAAATTTTAAAAAATCAATCTCTTTTAAAATTTAAAATTATTAAAAATCATAAAATTAAAAAAGTTATAAAATTTTTATTAAAAATTAACAAGACCTAATAAAACAATAACGGTCAATTTTTTAAAAATCTTATAGCCTTTAGATTTTAATGGGTTAGTATTGTTATTTTTAATAAAAATTTATCCTTCTTTAATATAGTTTTGATCTACTCTTGTGTCAAAAGGGCTATTGTTTCCAATTGAAATTTACTATTTATAATAAGATTTATTTTTATTAAATATCTTTGGATAGATAGCTCAGTAAGAACCATCATATATTCTTGTGTATATTTTTCAAGCTTGGACTCAATTTTTTTGAAGAACTATCCTATGAGTTTTCATGTTTTAAAGTTAGTATTTGTTTTTCATTTCTTGTTGTTCATTTTAAGCTGGAAAAGCTCCAATTTAATTTGTTTTATTTTCATTTGTAATTCAGAATTTGTAATTTTGTTTGGATTTTGTTTTCTCATATTTATTAAATATTATATATTGTATAATGTACCTTTGTGATTGAGGAGGAATAATTTCTTTTTTTTGGTTTATCTTTTAATGAGGATTTTAGTTTTAAAAGATATCCTCTTTTAAATTCTGGGTCTTAAATTTTATCAATAACTTCAATCATCAACTCTTGATCTTTGGCTAAAATATTAATTGAAGGTTCATTTTTATTAGAGGATTGAGATGTTGTATGTAATTCGTTTATTTGTAATTTATTTGATTTAGTAGTTATATCATTTTTAGAGGAAGTTGTTTCTAAAAGAATTTCATTAATTTTTGTTCTATTTCTTCATCTAGATTTATATTATTACTCTTTCTTTTAATCTTACAATATTTTGAGATGTGCCCTAGTTTTCCATATCTGTAATATTTTATTATTTTATCTATTTTGTTTTCTGATAGACGGCTCTTTCCAAATAAAAGAACTATCCATTTTTCTTTCAAAATTGTGTATTTTTTGGGTTGTTTCCTGAAGTTACTCTTATGAGCAGGATCCATGTGTTGAGATTCCATTATTAGTTTGAAATTTTAAAATGAAATGGTGGGAAAAAATTAATGATGAAAAATACGATTCCAAGTATTTGGATAATTTTTCAACAAGAATCTAAGATTATGTAAGTCCGTGACCCCGTATCAAACTATAGCAAAATTCCTTCAAGCAAAATCAATTGTTAGTGCAATGTTGCCTCAAGCTAAGACCAAGAAAGAATACAAAAAACTCATAGCTAAAATGCTTAGCTTAATGAATTCTAGATCAGAAGACAAGAAATCCTTAGCGTCTTCAATCAAAACAGTGGATCTTGTAGACGATATCACTTCAGTAACTATCACCAGAACAAAAAAAAAATGATGATAATTTTTTAGCAAAGACAAATTTAATAGGGGAGATTCCCTACAAGAAAAAGACAGATGAACAATGAAGATTCTCTGCGATGAACAATAAAATTCTCTGGCATGAAAAATGAAGATTTTCTGTTGAAAGAAAAAAGTTTGTAACCAGAGAATATATTCTCTGAAAAGTAGCATTTCTGTAGTTTTTTATTTTATAATTTAAAATTTTATAATCTTTTAATAATTTTAAAATTTAAAAGGGTTTAATTGATTTTTTTAATTTGTTACTAAGATCTTGGTAACTCTTTAGCCTTATTAGTTTCAAAAAATTTAAATTTACTTCCAAAAAAGAGTAGATGTCAAATTGAATAAATGTGTAAAGATTTAACACTAAAATTGTTTTATACCTTATATATAAACATCGAACAAATATTTAACAGTGCAAATTTAACAAATAAACTAATAAGCTATTTTACTCGCTCATCTAACATACATAAACTAATTTATCTATTTTAATAAAAATTAAAATACAATCTAAAGATAGTATATAGAGTTTTGTGTTACTTTACGTAATATTTGTATACAATGCATGAAATATATATTACATTTTAAATGATTTTATACAGACATGAAATTTATGCATCTTTAAAAAAAAAAAAACACCAAAAGAAAGCCCTGAAAACAACAAAAACAGAAAACACATAGATTACCTCCATATAAAGATAATTAGATGATGTATACACATCAATCTTTTTCTGTTTAATCTTATCATTGGCTGCCATATGAATGTCCCAACGCAACCATCACCTTCATTATAATACCGTTGTTCATTTGGTTGGGTGGTTTTTTCTTTTTTAAATTAACTTAATTGGTTGTCATATACAATAATCCATTGATTTATATGATATAAATTAATTGACTTTGAATTGATTTATTGGTCAATTATGTGATTTATATTTATAAAATATATATTTAAATTAATGAAAATATAAATATATTTTACCAAATAAACTTATTTATATATTATAAAATACAAATATGTTTAAAATAATTAAATATTGAGTCCATTAAGTGGATCAGTTCGATTATGAAATTCAGTAATCGAATAAATTGATCCTATAACCAATTTAACCGTTAAAACTGTTAAAATCAAAATTGACTTAACTAAATTGATTAGTTAAGTCAATCAAGTTGATTGTTTTTTTTTCGTGTAAATAAACATAGCTAAGGACAATGACAGAGCCAAAAAAAATTTTTAGGGGGCAAAAGGCCGAAATTAAATTGTATATTTTTACGATAGTAAAAATGCAATTTCACTATTTTAATAGTCTATATCTTTATAATTTTTAAAGGATTCAATCAAATTTTTATTATTTTTTGGGGGCCAAAGTATAATTTTACCATTACTAATTTAAATTTTGATAAATTATAAATGGCCTAAATGGAAAATTTTCCATTTTAGGGGGAGTAGGGCCCCTGCTAGCCCTCCTTGGCTGTGCCACTAGCTAAGGAAGGCTAAATCTAAACTAACAACTCACTCGGAGGTTGATCAAACAGTTTGATATCATTATTATTATTATTACAAGCCATTTTGGCTAGGTAGTTTGCAACTTTATTATCTTCTCTCAAAATATGCTAAATATGCCATTGTTTTGCATTTGTTATCAACTGTAGAATTCACCTAATCAAAGCAGAATTTGAGTCCCATGAGTAGGTGTCTTGAATAGCACGAACTACCTCCATACTATCTATATTCTTTAATACTTTATCATGTCTTCGATCCAAGATAAGAGTCAAGCCATCAAAGATAGCCCATAATTCAGCTTCCAAAGCTAAACATATCCCCAACTACTGGTTGAAGCGTAAAGACCACTTTCTGTTTCGATCTTGCATGACTCCTCCTGCGGTTGTAGTGCCTAAGTTCGCTTTAACAACTCTATCGGTGTACATTTGAATCCAATTACATGTCAAAGCTAAAGAAGAAAATGTTATAAACCTTATATCAGTTTTAATTTTTGAGCAGAGGCATACTATTTAGCCCAACACAAGGAGCCTTTGAGCACTTTATTAATGCTCTAAGGAACGCCTTGAAACACATGAAGGTTACGATTCTTCCAAATGCGCTAGACAATTATACCAAACAAATAAGGCCAATCCACTTCCCCTATTGGAATCCTCAAATGATTTTGTAAATTCCCCACAAACCACTCATTCAAGTTTCTAGAAAAGAATTGTCTATACTTATTTGTTGGGATTACATGAGCCCAAATAACTTTAGCCACATCGTAATCTCTAATAATGTGTAAAGCATCTTCAAAGTTATGGTCACAAATCCTACATGCACTATTATCTCCTAAACCTCTTCTGGTATGTTCCATATTAGTAAGGAGATGATATTTAAGAACCATCCAAATAAAAAATCTAACCCTTTGTGGTCCTTGAAACTTCCAAAAAATCTATCATATTTCATCTTCCGGATTCCATGTCATCTCGGAAAGCTTCCAGTAGACATTTTTAATAGTAAAAGACCCTGCAGATGAATTAGCTAGCCTAAACAATTTTATCAGCCTCTACTGAAGGGTACGAAGAAAGGATCTCAATAATTCTCGCAATAATATCATTAGATAGCTAGAGATGAAGTAGTTCCAAATTCTAACTACCATCTTCTGTAACCATATCTTTATGTAGGCAATCCCTCTCAAGGTTTTCGTGGGATGGAACTTTGTCAACTAACAGGCAAATATGTAACACCCCTAACCCGTATCTATCACCGGAATAGGGTTACGAGGCATTATCGGACTTATATACTAACATTTATACAAAATTGAATTATAAATTAGCATTCTAGATCAATTCTTTAAAAATTTCACCATAAAGTCCCTAATATGGGCCTACGGGGCCCAATACATGCTTTAGAAGTGATTCGGGACTAAACTGGCAACTTTGAGAATTTTTCCTTGAAGATAGGGGGGCACACGCCCGTGTAGCCTGGGACATGGCCTTGTGGCCAGCCCGTAGGGCTCCCATGGCCGTGTGGCCAGCCGGTGGGCAAGTCTGACTTGCAAATTTTTAAATATTAGATGGGCACATGGCTTGGGCACATGCCCATGTGGCTAGGCCATGTGGTATACTGATTTTTCACCATTTTTAAGCCATTTTTACATGTTTTTGACACACGACAGTACTTGAAACCTGTGTGCTTCACACGGCCAAGATACACGGCCGTGTCTTTTGCCCGTGTGCTATCCTGACTTCATATTTAAGTATGCAGGGGACACACGACCTATCAACATACCCGTGTTTAAGCCATGTGTCTCACACGGTTTGAACACACGCCCGTGTGACAAGCTGTGTGGACTCAAAATGAGCCTTATAGTTCAAATTTTTCTAACCCTGCAAACCTTAAATAGTAAACAACTTAAATACAGTCTTTCAACCAATCCAAAATATGATAAATACACTTAATACTCATTAAACCATCAAACCATAGACTAACTCTTATATTTAATAACCCTTAAAATAAAATTCTTCAAAATTTGCACTTAAATACCATTCAATTCAATTCAAAAAGGACTATATTATAACACACTCATTACATTAATTAGCTATCTATTAACATTCTTCACCGACATCACTTATAAACAAAATAACTTCAAAAATAGCCTAGGTACATGTCATTTCTCAAGATAAAATACATCACCAAGTATTTGAGTTCAAGAGTTGGCTTGGATGCTGAAACGATATCTACTTTGTACCTAACCTGTGCACGGAAACAAACCGTACACTAAGTATACACTTAGTGGTATTTCTATAAACTAATTTTTAGAACAATAATAAGCCGTATATATGTATTGTAACTCAAAACTTTTACTTTCATAATTTTAATAACTTAATCACTTACCTTTAACTTATAGCTCTTAAATGTAATTAAGCAATTCTTTATATACATTTCATATCATTCGATATTTTTCAACAATCGTATAACAGTCACAGTCACATAATCAATAACAGTCGGTCTTCAGTACTTTCATTTACCCTTATTAACATAACTTGGACCTAGACGGATACACGGATCCAACCCACACACCGGAATATCATATAGTGTTTCATCAGCTGAAGCTGGAATGCACCGTAAGGGTAACAGTAACAGTCAGGTACAGAGTACCTCATCGGAACGAATCCGGAATAGTAACAGTAGTCGACACATATAGTGTCTTATCGACACACAGTCGGAATATCCCTGAACACTTCCAATCCTATGGCATGCCAACTATATCCAACTTAGCCCGACACTGTTAATAGGGTATTTGAATTATTTCATTTTAATATAGAAATAGTAACAATTTCTATCACATCATTTATCATACATACTAACCAAATAAAAATAACAATTACATTTATTAAATTATTAAGCATAGTTTATAGAAATACAAACCGTAATTATCGAGGTTACTCGATATCCTTGTTTATTTTCTCCTTCCCCTTTTTCGATGACGTTTTTGGTGCTACGTTGGCTACATAAAATTTAACATTTAAAATTATCAATGTATGCTATTTAATATCACACTCTTTTATTTCTATATAGCTTTTACATAAATTCCAATTTAGTCCTTCCACCATAACCATTCTTTTTCTTCAAAATAAATCCTATATTTTCATTCAATTATCACTTTAGACTATTCAACTCTTAAATTTTACAGCATAAAACATTAATTATAGAATTCTCTCAATTCAATCCCTAGTATTACAAAACTTATATCTCTCTTTACAATTTAATCCTTCTCCCACTTTTAACTTGAATTTTCTATCATTTTATCCCATAATTTACTCAATAATTTAACTTAATCAACATCTAAAAATTCACTATCTTCCTAAATTTCAACATAATTCAAGTAGGGCTTTGTTCCAAGATTTCAAAAACACCAAAATTACAAGAAAATGGATCAAATTGACTTACCAATCAAGCTTGAAATCTTAAAACCCTAATTTTCCCTTTTCTTTTTCTTTCCCTTCTTCCTTCTTTCTTTCCCTGCTCATTCGTGCCTTTCTTTTTCTTTTTCTTTGTTTTTATTTCTTTTATTCATTCTTTATTAAATTAATATATTATAATTATATAATTTAATATAATTTACTTTTATAATTATTTACTTATATAATAAGTAAATTCATATATATACATACATTTGTACCAATTAAAATATTACATATGTATTTTTACTTACCACACATTTGTCTCTAAAGGTTTATTTGCTAACTTAGTCCCTTGACTTTTCTATAGTTTATAATTAGACTTTCACACTTTATTCAATCTAGTCCTTTTACTAAATTAACCTTAATTAAGCTAAATTTGTTTAAGTAAAATCTAATTAACCTCTCACTTAACTTCGTAAATATTTCTAATAAATATTTACGATTCTTCTTTTCAGAATTGAAGATCCGAAAATTTACTTTTTCGATGACCTTAAATTTTGGGTCGTTACACAACATTCGGTAATCAAGGGTCTAACCAACATTTGATTCTTCTTCTATTAACCACTGACCATAACAAATTTTCATGGGTTAAAGGCTAGACTTTTGAAAGTGCCCTCTAAATAAAAAACAACTAGATCATAAAATATCCTCAGGAATGCCATCTTGAATTCTATATTTCGATCTAAGGATGCGAACCCACAGAGCTTTGGTATTAGTTAGAAAATGAAACCCAAGTTTCATCATAAACTAGGTGTTATGATCTCTTAAACGTCTAAGGCCCAAACCTCCATTAGACCGTAGCTGGCATATAGAATCCCAACTAACCATTGCCATCTTCTTTTTATCACTCGAGGAACCCCAAATAAATTATCTAACCAACTTTTCAACTTTAACGCATATGCTTTTAGGTATCATTATCGACTGCATAAAGTAGCTCGAAATAGATAAAAGTACAGATTGCGCAAGGGTAGCTCTCCCTGCCATGGGTAACTATCTAACATCCCAAATGTAAAACTTGCTCCTTACCTTCTCCGCCACGAAATTAAGAGTACTGTTGGTAACTTTATATAAAAATGAGAACTCTCAAATACATTCCAAGATTTTTAACCCTATGAAAACCAAAGAACCTGCTAATCTGATCTCTCAAATCCTTACTAACACTTTTAGATAAAAACATATTCGTTTTCCTCTTGTTAATTTGATGACCAGAGTATCTATAAAACTTCTCCGAAGTCTCTTTAATAATATTAGCTTGTTGCATTTCAGCTTGCCCAAAAATAATTAGAACATCTACAAAAAAGAGGTGAGACAAATTTGGACATTGCCGAGATAAATGTATAGGATTGCACTTCCTTGAATTAATGGTGGAATGAATACTATGACTTAACCACTCAATGCATAACACGAAGATGTACGAAGAAAGTGGACATCCGTGTTGTATAGCCCTTGCCGGCCTAAATTTCTAGGTCGGAGCACCATTCTACAATACCTGCATAGAAGAAGACGTGATAGCAGACATAATAACATGGCAAATAAAATTAGGTATACCTGCAACATGGAAAGAAGCATCAATGAATTCCTAATGAACCTTGTCATAGGCCTTCTCTAAGTCTATTTTAATGGCTATCCAATTCCTTTTCTTCTGTTTAATTCTCATAGAGTGAATTACCTCCTAGGCTATAAGAACATTATCCGTGATATTCCTGCTTGCTACAAAACCAACATGTTCTTGTGAAATTATCCTTGGAAAAACAACTTTGAATTAGTTAGAAATAATTTTCATAACCAGTTTATAAAGGACAAATGCATAAGCTTATAAGCCTAAATTAATATAGATTTTCGGGATTTTAAACTTTTGGAATAAGAAAAATTAGAGTATTATTCAGATCCGGGTTAATAGCTTTCCTAACAAAAACCATCTTAGCCTAATTACAACCCGTGTTACCAATGAGGTCCCATTGATTTTAAAAGAATAAAGCATGAAACCCATCACTTTCAAGCACTTTTAATGGAGCCATATCAAAAAGTTATTTCTTAATTTCCTTATCAGTAATGTTCTTTCTCAAAAAATGAATATCATCAGTCCTCAAAATGGGAAATAAGCTAGGAGGGAGTCTTACATAGGACTCGACAGCTCACATAGAGTGTTTAGAAGAACGAAACTGCCTAGGAGTGAAGGGATTCATCATCTAGAACCCACTCTCCATTAATTTTTAAAGTAGTGATCCTATTATGTTTTCTCCTCTGAAGGGTACGTTTATAAAATAAATTTGTGTTTTGGTCACCCAAGATGAGCCAACCACAACTTGCTTTCTGTCTCCAAAGGAATTCCTCATGGTATAAAATATTCTCCAAATCTTCTCAAACCTTCATTTTTAAATGATGCAAGAAAGTAGAATCAAATCGTTCCTGAACATCAGATAATTTCTAAACAAGTTGGCTCTTATGATTTCCAATGTGACAATATACTAACTTGTTCCAAAGCTTAATGCTGAGAGTAAAGTGATCAAGGGAAGCAGTCATGTCTCCATTAAAATTCCAATTACCTTTTACAAACTCTGAGAAATTAGGGTGTTCAACCCATTTAGCTACAAATCTAAACGATCTTCCTTTGGTAAAGTTATCCTCAGGTCTTAGAGAAAGGAGTAAAGGCCTATGGTCAGATTTAATTCGTGGCAGATGAGTCACCAAACTATTGGAAAAATTAGTGAGCCACGCACTATTGCCAATAGCCCTATCAAGACGCTTGTGGATCCCTCTTTTATGCCAAGTAAAAGATTGCCCCCAAAATCCCAGACCATTCAACTAATTTGAATCCATAAAATCCCCCAAAAAAAGAATACTTCTTCCTAAAATGTCGCCCACCTTTCTTTTCACTTGAAGAAAAAATTGCGTTAAAGTCTCTAATTGTTATCCAAGGAATAGAAAGATCCAGAGTAGTCGTCTCAAGCTTTTCCCAATGATTTCTTCTTCTTTGTTTGTCTAGACTTCCATAAACAAAAGTGATAAAAATAGGGCTCGACATATAAGTTACATGATAGGAAATGTGCCCATATTGTAGTAAACATATAACTGTTATTTATTTATTTGAACGATGAATAAATAAGTAAAGTTAATTTCACATTTCACTATTATGTCTTTTGTATTTATGTCTTTTATATTTTTCATGTATAGCAAAATTGTGACAAGCAAATATTAGCTAATTGATTGTCTAAAGTTTAAACTGGAATAAATGGCATTGTAAAGAACGTTTGCATTGCGAGGAAGACAACTTATTTCAGTAGATAATCTAAATGATTCTGTAATCCTGTAAAAGAATCAAAGTGAGCATTTTATTCAAATACTAAGAAGGATTATTATATCGTCTACAATTCCAACTGGCGAGACGGCTAGTCTTGGCTATTGAAGCAGTTGACTCCACGAGTAGAGACATAGATGTATTCATTGGTAGAATGATACATTGGACTAGACCCAAGATGAATTAATTCTGAATCTGTTTGTGAATTAATTCACTTGTGACTTTCATAATGTGATTTACCTAAATCCTGAGTTAGTCACTGACCATGCGTATGCAAATCATGTGCTTTGATATAAGTAGAGGCTTATTCTCTAAAGATGATCGAGCCCATAGCCGGTATGTTCAGTACATGACTTGTTTATGGAATAGCTTTACTAGCAATAGTGGAATTCATAGCTTAATTAAAGAGTTAATGACATTCTCTCATTAGCATTATGTGGATTGATAAATATGAAACGTGGCCACGAGTTGCTAGTTCTCGAACGTACAATTTATCATAGTCATTTGTTGACAGTGATCATTTTAATCATTAAGAAGACACAATGGTGACAATGAGATAAAATAGGGTCGTATTAAGTGAACGAATATAACTAAAAGAAATCAATGATATCATATGAGGGTAACACATACATGACGAGATCATTGGATAAAGCAGTTGGATGAATTGCTTTCGTAAAGAGTATACAATAAGGAGTTCTCAATCATGGTACTTCTTGTGGACTGACTCCATGATTAAATTTGCGAATTATCAGAACGATGCTTCTGGATATAATTGCAATCACTAAAGCTTAATTGTATAAGTCCAATTGGTCCCTCTGTTAGCTCAACAAAAGCTCGATCGGAATACATTTGAATTAGAAGAAAATTTTACAACTATAGGAATAATTTAATTGAGTCAATTTATTCGATATGGAATTAAATTAGGTGTTAGTGAAAATTGTTCAACTAGAGAATTAAATTAAAGAATTTTCTTGAAAAATTAATTTGGAAAATCTAAGTGATTTTGGAAAACTTAATTTTGTTCAAGTAAAAGTAAATTAATCCATTCAATTAAAATTAATATGATATTTTTGAAAGTTAATTTTCAAGTAAGACAACTGACCTAATAGGTTATTAAACTTAAAAATTGGACCTAAGATCGTAAATTAGGCCCAGGGGCCCAAAAGCGAGACCAAGACCCAAAAATTGGTCAAATTAGGCCTGATATTTGAAACTGGACAGACGGTTCAACCGGTGGCTAAACTGAACTGATCGGGTCGTCATTGACTCGGACCGAACCAGCTCGGGGTGCCGTAAGGGTGTCGCACCTGCATCACCGGACATAGTGGTGCCGATGGCTGCGACGCAACGTCCCGGTGGCCGATGACTGTTGGTCATCGGTGGTTGAGTAGTGGAAGAGTTACATTCTTACTGGAATTCCACCAGAGAATTTGATTTTAGATTAATTATTCAAAAACTAATATTATTTTAATGGTTTAATATTAAATTTAATTTAATTCTTATCTTAATAATATTTTATTAATTTAATATTGAAGTGGTTATGTTAATAAACATTCTATTATTTTAATAAGATTTAATATTAAGTTGATTAAGTTTAATCATAGTTGAACTCTCTAAACTCTCCTTATATAAAGAGAGCCTTGGGTCATTATTTACACACACACTTGAATTCAAGAGAAAGTTGAAGAGAGAAAATTCTCTGAAGAGATTATTTCAAAAAATTTCTAGAGATATTTTTTTGATTTATAATTTAACCCAAAAGTTTAGAAAAATTATGAAATTGCCCTATTAGTAATTTTTGTGAAAAATTTTCTAATTCAAAGTGAGCCCACACTTGGCAGAAGTGAGCTTGAGGATAGCAGAGAAGACTACTTGGTCGAAGCGCTCATCCTAAACGAATAAAAAAAGGTATAATTTTGATAAAATGTTTATTACTTTAGATATCACAACAAAGATCTTATCTTTGGAAAAAAATTAAAACTCTAGTTTTTCCCTAAATTTATTTTCCGCTACGTTTTCT